>NW_027669052.1:587500-605000 GCF_964194185.1 Rhinolophus hipposideros
CCCCGAGCACTACCCCTCGCCCTAGGCCTACGCCTAGCACTACCTCTGGTCCTACCCCTACCCCAGTCCCTACAGCTCCCCCTACCCATAGGCCCACCCCCATCCCTACCCCTAGCCACAGCTCCCACTCCTGGCTCTAGGCCTACTCGAGGTTTACCTCGACACCCACCCCTTGCCCTATGCCTACCCCAGCGCTACGCCTACCGCTCTCACTAGCCCTAGCTCGGGCCCTAGACCAACGCCCATGCCTCCTTCTAGTCCAAGGCCTAGAACTTGCCCGTCGCTGACCAGTAAACCTTGCCCTTGTTAGGGTTAGGGTTAGGGTTAGGGTTAGGATTAGGGTTTAGGGTTAGGGTTAGGGTTAGGGTTGGTGTTAGGGTTAGGGTTAGGTTTAGGGTTAGGGTTGGTGTTAGGGTTAGGGTTAGGGTTACGGTTAGGGTTACGGTTAGGGTTGGTGTTAGGGTTAGGATTAGGGTTAGGGTTAGGATTAGGGTTAGGGTTGGTGTTAGGGTTAGGGTTAGGGTTGGTGTTAGGGTTAGGGTTAGGTTAAGGGTTGGTGTTAGGTATAGGTTTAGGGTTAGGGTTAGGGTTAGGGTTGGTGTTAGGGTTAGGGTTAGGGTTAGGCTTAGTGTTAGGGTTAGGGTTAGGGTTAGGATTAGGATTAGGGTTAGGGTTCGTGTTAGGCATAGGGTTAGGGTTAGGGTTAGGGTTAGGGTTAGGGTTGGTGTTAGGGTTAGGGTTAGGATTTTGGTTAGGGTTGGTGTTAGGGTTAGGGTTAGGGTTAGGATTAGGGTTAGAGTTGGTGTTAAGTTTAGGGTTAGGGTTAGGGTTAGGGTTGGTGTTAGGGTTAGGGTTAGGGTTACGGTTAGGTTTGGTGTTAGGGTTAGGGTTAGGGTTAGGGTTAGGATTAGGGTTAGGGTTGGTGTTAGGATTAGGGTTAGGGTTAGGGTTGGTGTTAGGGTTAGGGTTAGGGTTAAGGTTAGGGTTGGGGTTAGGGTTAGGGTTAGGGTTAGGGTTAGGGTTAGGGTTAGGGTTAGGGTTGGTGTTAGGGTTAGGGTTAGGGTTAGGTTTAGTGTTAGGGTTAGGGTTAGGGTTAGGATTAGGATTTGGGTTAGGGTTGGTGTTAGGGTTAGGGTTAGGTTTAGGGTTAGGGTTAGGGTTAGGGTTCGTGTTAGGCATAGGGTTAGGGTTAGGGTTAGAGTTAGGGTTAGGGTTCGTGTTAGGCATAGGGTTAGGGTTAGGGTTAGGGTTAGGGTTAGGGTTGGTGTTAGGGTTAGGGTTAGGGTTAGGATTAGGGTTAGAGTTGGTGTTAAGGTTAGGGTTAGGGTTAGGGTTAGGGTTGGTGTTAGGGTTAGGGTTAGGGTTAGGGTTAGGGTTAGGGTTGGTGTTAGGGTTAGGGTTAGGGTTAGGGTTAGGGTTAGGGTTAGGGTTAGGTTACCCCGAGCACTACCCCTCGCCCTAGGCCTACGCCTAGCACTACCTCTGGTCCTACCCTACCCCAGTCCCTACAGCTCCCCCTACCCATAGGCCCACCCCCATCCCTACCCCTAGCCACAGCTCCCACTCCTGGTCCTAGGCCTACTTCGAGGTTTACCCCGACACCCACCTTTTGCCCTTTGCCTACCCCAGCGCTACGCCTACCGCTCCCACTAGCCCTACTTCGGGCCCTAGACCAACGCCCAGTGCTCACTCTAGTCCGAAGCCTAGCACTTGCCCGTCGTCAACCGGTACACCTTGCCCTACCAATAGCCAGAGCCCTGACCCGTGTCCTACGAAATCACCCTGGACCCACCATAGCCACACCCTAATCCAGCCCTACATCCGTTCGGAGTCCTAAAACCACCCGGAGCCATTTCGTGACACCTACCCCTAGTCCTCGGCCAACCCCTACCACTACCACTAGTCCTAGGCTTAACATGAGCCCTAACCCTAACACTGCCCGTGGCCCTCTGCCAAACACTAGCCCTTCAACTAACCCTACCCCGAGCACTACCCCTCGCCCTAGGCCTACGCCTAGCACTACCTCTGTTCCTACCACTACCCTGGCCCTACAGCTCCGCCTACCCATAGGCCCACCCCCAACCCTACCACTAGCCACAGCTCCCACTCCTGGCTCTAGGCCTACTCGAGGTTTACCTCGACACCCACCCCTTGCCCTATGCCTACCCCAGCGCTACGCCTACCGCTCTCACTAGCCCTAGCTCGGGCCCTAGACCAACGCCCATGCCTCCTTCTAGTCCGAGGCCTAGAACTTGCCCGTCGCTGACCAGTAAACCTTGCCCTTGTTAGGGTTAGGGTTAGGGTTAGGGTAGGGTTAGGGTTAGGATTAGGGTTTAGGGTTAGGGTTAGGGTTAGGGTTGGTGTTAGGGTTAGGGTTAGGGTTAGGGTTAGGGTTGGTGTTAGGGTTAGGGTTAGGGTTAGGGTTAGGGTTACGGTTAGGGTTGGTGTTAGGGTTAGGGTTAGGGTTAGGGTTAGGATTAGGGTTAGGGTTGGTGTTAGGGTTAGGGTTAGGGTTAGGGTTGGTGTTAGGGTTAGGGTTAGGGTTAGGTTTAGGGTTGGTGTTAGGGTTAGGGTTAGGGTTAGGGTTAGGGTTGGTGTTAGGGTTAGGGTTTGGGTTAGGGTTAGGGTTGGTGTTACGTTTAGGGTTAGGGTTAGGGTTAGGGTTGGTGTTAGGGTTAGGGTTAGGGTTAGGGTTAGGGTTCGTGTTAGGCATAGGGTTAGGGTTAGGGTTAGGGTTAGGGTTACGGTTAGGGTTGGTGTTAGGGTTAGGGTTAGGATTAGGGTTAAAATTAGGGATAGGGTTGGTGTTAGGGTTAGGGTTAGGGTTGGTGTTAGGGTTAGGGTTAGGGTTAGGGTTAGTGTTGGTGTTAGGTATAGGGTTAGGGTTAGGGTTAGGGTTAGGGTTAGGGTTGTTGTTAGGGTTAGGGTTAGGGTTAGGGTTAGTGTTAGGGTTAGAGTTAGGGTTAGGATTAGGATTAGGGTTAGGGTTGGTGTTAGGGTTAGGGTTAGGTTTAGGGTTAGGGTTAGGGTTAGGGTTCGTGTTAGGCATAGGGTTAGGGTTAGGGTTCGTGTTAGGGTTAGGGTTGGTGTTAGGGTTAGGGTTAGGGTTTTGGTTAGGGTTGGTTTTAGGGCTAGGGTTAGGGTTAGGATTAGGGTTAGAGTTGGTGTTAAGGTTAGGGTTAGGGTTAGGGTTAGGGTTGGTGTTAGGTTTAGGGTTAGGGTTAGGGTTAGGGTTAGGTTTGGTGTTAGGGTTAGGGTTAGGGTTAGGGTTGGTGTTAGGTATAGGGTTAGGGTTAGGGTTAGGGTTAGGGTTAGGTTTAGGGTTGGTGTTAGAGTTAGGGTTAGGGTTAGGGTTAGTGTTAGGGTTAGGGTTAGGGTTAGGGTTAGGTTACCCCGAGCACTACCCCTCGCCCTAGGCCTACGCCTAGCACTACCTCTGGTCCTACCCCTACCCCAGTCCCTACAGCTCCCCCTACCCATAGGCCCACCCCCATCCCTACCCCTAGCCACAGCTCCCACTCCTGGCTCTAGGCCTACTCGAGGTTTACCTCGACACCCACCCCTTGCCCTATGCCTACCCCAGCGCTACGCCTACCGCTCTCACTAGCCCTAGCTCGGGCCCTAGACCAACGCCCATGCCTCCTTCTAGTCCAAGGCCTAGAACTTGCCCGTCGCTGACCAGTAAACCTTGCCCTTGTTAGGGTTAGGGTTAGGGTTAGGGTTAGGATTAGGGTTTAGGGTTAGGGTTAGGGTTAGGGTTGGTGTTAGGGTTAGGGTTAGGTTTAGGGTTAGGGTTGGTGTTAGGGTTAGGGTTAGGGTTACGGTTAGGGTTACGGTTAGGGTTGGTGTTAGGGTTAGGATTAGGGTTAGGGTTAGGATTAGGGTTAGGGTTGGTGTTAGGGTTAGGGTTAGGGTTACGGTTGGTGTTAGGGTTAGGGTTAGGTTAAGGGTTAGGGTTGGTGTTAGGTATAGGTTTAGGGTTAGGGTTAGGGTTAGGGTTAGGGTTGGTGTTAGGGTTAGGGTTAGGGTTAGGGTTAGTGTTAGGGTTAGGGTTAGGGTTAGGATTAGGATTAGGGTTAGGGTTCGTGTTAGGCATAGGGTTAGGGTTAGGGTTAGGGTTAGGGTTAGGGTTGGTGTTAGGGTTAGGGTTAGGATTTTGGTTAGGGTTGGTGTTAGGGTTAGGGTTAGGGTTAGGATTAGGGTTAGAGTTGGTGTTAAATTTAGGGTTAGGGTTAGGGTTAGGGTTGGTGTTAGGGTTAGGGTTAGGGTTACGGTTAGGTTTGGTGTTAGGGTTAGGGTTAGGGTTAGGGTTAGGATTAGGGTTAGGGTTGGTGTTAGGATTAGGGTTAGGGTTAGGGTTGGTGTTAGGGTTAGGGTTAGGGTTAAGGTTAGGGTTGGTGTTAGGTTTAGGTTTAGGGTTAGGGTTAGGGTTAGGGTTAGGGTTGGTGTTAGGGTTAGGGTTAGGGTTAGGGTTAGTGTTAGGGTTAGGGTTAGGGTTAGGATTAGGATTAGGGTTAGGGTTGGTGTTAGGGTTAGGGTTAGGTTTAGGGTTAGGGTTAGGGTTAGGGTTCGTGTTAGGCATAGGGTTAGGGTTAGGGTTAGGGTTAGGGTTAGGGTTGGTGTTAGGGTTAGTGTTAGGGTTTTGGTTAGGGTTGGTGTTAGGGTTAGGGTTAGGGTTAGGATTAGGGTTAGAGTTGGTGTTAAGGTTAGGGTTAGGGTTAGGGTTAGGGTTGGTGTCAGGGTTAGGGTTAGGGTTAGGGTTAGGGTTGGTGTTAGGGTTAGGGTTAGGATTAGGGTTAGTGTTGGTGTTAGGGTTAGGGTTAGGGTTAGGGTTAGGGTTGGTGTTAGGGTTAGGGTTAGGGTTAGGGTTAGGTTTAGGGTTGGTGTTAGGGTTAGGTTTAGGGTTAGGGTTGGTGTTAGGGTTAGGGTTAGGGTTAGAGTTAGGGTTAGGGTTAGGGTTAGGGTTGGTGTTAGGGTTAGGGTTAGGGTTAGGGTTAGGGTTACGGTTAGGGTTGGTGTTAGGGTTAGGGTTAGGGTTAGGATTAGGGTTAGAGTTGGTGTTAAGGTTAGGATTAGGATTAGGGTTAGTGTTGGTGTTAGGGTTAGGGTTAGGGTTAGGGTTAGGGTTGGTGTTAGGGTTAGGGTTAGGGTTAGGGTTAGGGTTAGGGTTGGTGTTAGGGTTAGGTTTAGGGTTAGGGTTGGTGTTAGGGTTAGGGTTAGGGTTAGAGTTAGGGTTAGGGTTAGGGTTAGGGTTGGTGTTAGGGTTAGGGTTAGGGTTAGGTTTAGGGTTACGGTTAGGGTTGGTGTTAGGGTTAGGGTTAGGGTTAGGGTTAGGATTAGGGTTAGGGTTGGTGTTAGGGTTAGGGTTAGGGTTAGGGTTGGTGTTAGGGTTAGGGTTAGGGTTAGGGTTAGGGTTGGTGTTAGGTATAGGGTTAGGGTTAGGGTTAGGGTTAGGGTTAGGGTTGGTGTTAGAATTAGGGTTATGGTTAGGGTTAGTGTTAGGGTTAGGGGTAGGGTTAGGATTAGGATTAGGGTTAGGGTTGGTGTTAGGGTTAGGGTTGGTGTTAGGGTTAGGGTTAGGGTTAGGGTTAGGGTTCGTGTTAGGCATAGGGTTAGGGTTAGGGTTAGGGTTAGGGTTAGGGTTGGTGTTAGGGTTAGGGTTAGGGTTTTGGTTAGGGTTGGTGTTAGGGTTAGGGTTAGGGTTAGGATTAGGGTTAGAGTTGGTGTTAAGGTTAGGGTTAGGGTTAGGGTTAGGGTTAGGGTTGGTGTTAGGGTTAGGGTTAGGGTTAGGGTTGGTGTTAGGGTTAGGGTTAGGGTTAGGGTTCGTGTTAGGCATAGGGTTAGGGTTAGGGTTAGGGTTAGGGTTGGTGTTAGGGTTCGGGTTAGGGTTTTGGTTAGGGTTGGTGTTAGGGTTAGGGTTAGGGTTAGGATTAGGGTTAGAGTTGGTGTTAAGGTTAGGGTTAGGGTTAGGGTTGGTGTTAGGGTTAGGGTTAGGGTTACGGTTAGGGTTGGTGTTAGGGTTAGGGTTAGGGTTAGGGTTAGGATTAGGGTTAGGGTTGGTGTTAGGGTTAGGGTTAGGGTCAGGGTTGGTGTTAGGGTTAGGGTTAGGGTTAGGGTTAGGTTGGTGTTAGGTATACGGTTAGGGTTAGGGTTAGGGTTAGGTTTAGGGTTGGTGTTAGAGTTAGGGTTAGGGTTAGGGTTAGTGTTAGGGTTAGGGTTAGGGTTAGGGTTAGGTTACACCGAGCACTACCCCTCGCCCTAGGCCTACGCCTAGCACTACCTCTGGTCCTACCCCTACCCCAGTCCCTACAGCTCCCCCTACCCATAGGCCCACCCCCATCCCTACCCCTAGCCACAGCTCCCACTCCTGGTCCTAGGCCTACTTCGAGGTTTACCCCGACACCCACCCCTTGCCCTTTGCCTACACCAGCGCTACGCCTACCGCTCCCACTAGCCCTACCTCGGGCCCTAGACCAACGCCCAGTGCTCACTCTAGTCCGAAGCCTAGCACTTGCCCGTCGTCAACCGGTACACCTTGCCCTACCAATAGCCAGAGCACTAACCCGTGTCCTACGAAATCACCCTGGACCCACCATTAGCCACACCCTAATCCAGCCCTACATCCGTTCGGAGTCCTAAAACTACACGGAGCCATTTCGTGACACCTACCCCTAGTCCTCGGCCAACCCCTACCACTACCACTAGTCCTAGGCTTAACATGAGCCCTAACCCTAACACTGCCCGTGGGCCTCTGCCAAACACTAGCCCTTCAACTAACCCTACCCCGAGCACTACCCCTCGCCCTAGGCCTACGCCTAGCACTACCTCTGTTCCTACCACTACCCTGGCCCTACAGCTCCCCCTACCCATAGGCCCACCCCCAACCCTACCACTAGCCACAGCTCCCACTCCTGGCTCTAGGCCTACTCGAGGTTTACCTCGACACCCACCCCTTGCCCTATGCCTACCCCAGCGCTACGCCTACCGCTCTCACTAGCCCTAGCTCGGGCCCTAGACCAACGCCCATGCCTCCTTCTAGTCCGAGGCCTAGAACTTGCCCGTCGCTGACCAGTAAACCTTGCCCTTGTTAGGGTTAGTATTAGGGTTAGGGTTAGGATTAGGGTTAGGATTAGGGTTTAGGGTTAGGGTTAGGGTTAGGGTTGGTGTTAGGGTTAGGGTTAGGGTTAGGGTTAGGGTTGGTGTTAGGGTTAGGGTTAGGGTTAGGGTTAGGGTTACGGTTAGGGTTGGTGTTAGGGTTAGGGTTAGGGTTAGGGTTAGGATTAGGGTTAGGGTTGGTGTTAGGGTTAGGGTTAGGGTTAGGGTTGGTGTTAGGGTTAGGGTTAGGGTTAGGGTTAGGGTTGGTGTTAGGTATAGGTTTAGGGTTAGGGTTAGGGTTAGGGTTAGGATTAGGATTAGGGTTAGGGTTGGTGTTAGGGTTAGGGTTAGGTTTAGGGTTAGGGTTAGGGTTAGGGTTCGTGTTAGGCATAGGGTTAGGGTTAGGGTTAGGGTTAGGGTTAGGGTTAGGGTTAGTGTTAGGGTTAGGGTTAGGGTTTTGTTTAGGGTTGGTGTTAGGGTTAGGGTTAGGGTTAGGGTTAGGATTAGGGTTAGGGTTGGTGTTAGGGTTAGGGTTAGGGTTACGGTTAGGGTTGGTGTTAGGGTTAGGGTTAGGGTTAGGGTTAGGATTAGGGTTAGGGTTGGTGTTAGGGTTAGGGTTAAGGTTAGGGTTGGTGTTAGGGTTAGGGTTAGGGTTAGGGTTAGGGTTGGTGTTAGGTATTGGGTTAGGTTTAGGGTTAGGGTTAGGGTTAGGGTTGGTGTTAGGGTTAGGGTTAGGGTTAGGGTTAGTGTTAGGGTTAGGGTTAGGGTTAGGATTAGGATTAGGGTTAGAATTGGTGTTAGGGTTAGGGTTAGGTTTAGGGTTAGGGTCCGTGTTAGGCATAGGGTTAGGGTTAGGGTTAGGGTTAGGGTTGGTGTTAGGGTTAGGGTTAGGGTTAGGGTTAGGGTTGATATTAGCTTTAGGGTTAGGGTTAGGATTAGGGTTAGGGTTGGTGTTAGGGTTAGGGTTAGGGTTAGGGTTGGTGTTAGGGTTAGGGTTAGGGTTAGGGTTAGGGTTAGGGTTAGGGTTAGGGTTGGTGTTAGGGTTAGGGTTAGGGTTAGGGTTAGGGTTGGTGTTAGGGTTAGGGTTAGGGTTAGAGTTAGGGTTAGGGTTACGGTTAGGGTTGGTGTTAGGGTTAGGGTTAGGGTTAGGGTTAGGGTTGGTGTTAGGGTTAGGGTTTGGGTTAGGGTTAGGGTTGGTGTTACGTTTAGGGTTAGGGTTAGGGTTAGGGTTAGGGTTGGTGTTAGGGTTAGGGTTAGGGTTAGGGTTAGGGTTCGTGTTAGGCATAGGGTTAGGGTTAGGGTTAGGGTTAGGGTTACGGTTAGGGTTGGTGTTAGGGTTAGGGTTAGGGTTAGGGTTAGGATTAGGGTTAGGGTTGGTGTTAGGGTTAGGGCTAGGGTTAGGGTTGGTGTTAGGGTTAGGGTTAGGGTTAGGGTTAGGTTTGGTGTTAGGTATAGGGTTAGGGTTAGGGTTAGGGTTAGGGTTGGTGTTAGGGTTAGGGTTAGGGTTAGTGTTAGGGTTAGGGTTAGGGTTAGGATTAGGATTAGGGTTAGGGTTGGCGTTAGGGTTAGGGTTGGTGTTAGGGTTAGGGTTAGGGTTAGGGTTAGGGTTCGTGTTAGGCATAGGGTTAGGGTTAGGGTTAGGGTTAGGGTTAGGGTTGGTGTTAGGGTTAGGGTTAGGGTTTTGGTTAGGGTTGGTGTTAGGGTTAGGGTTAGGGTTAGGATTAGGGTTAGAGTTGGTGTTAAGGTTAGGGTTAGGGTTAGGGTTAGGGTTGGTGTTAGGGTTAGTGTTAGGGTTAGGGTTAGGGTTAGGGTTGGTGTTAGGGTTAGGGTTAGGGTTAGGGTTCGTGTTAGGCATAGGGTTAGGGTTAGGGTTAGGGTTAGGGTTGGTGTTAGGGTTAGGGTTAGGGTTTTGGTTAGGGTTGGTGTTAGGGTTAGGGTTAGGGTTAGGATTAGGGTTAGAGTTGGTGTTAAGGTTAGGGTTAGGGTTAGGGTTAGGGTTGGTGTTAGGGTTAGGGTTAGGGTTACGGTTAGGGTTGGTGTTAGTGTTAGGGTTAGGGTTAGGGTTAGGATTAGGGTTAGGGTTGGTGTTAGGGTTAGGGTTAGGGTTAGGGTTGGTGTTAGGGTTAGGGTTAGGGTTAGGGTTGGTGTTAGGTATAGGGTTAGGGTTAGGGTTAGGGTTAGGGTTAGGGTTAGGGTTGGTGTTAGAGTTAGGGTTAGGGTTAGGGTTAGTGTTAGGGTTAGGGTTAGGGTTAGGGTTAGGTTACCCCGAGCACTACCCCTCGCTCTAGGCCTACGCCTAGCACTACCTCTGGTCCTACCACTACCCCAGTCCCTATAGCTCCCCCTATCCATAGGCCCACCCCCATCCCTACCCCTAGCCACAGCTCCCACTCCTTGTCCTAGGCCTACTTCGAGGTTTACCCCGACACCCCCCCCTTGCCCTTTGCCTACCCCAGCGCTACGCCTACCGCTCCCACTAGCCCTACCTCGGGCCCTAGACCAACGCCCAGTGCTCACTCTAGTCCGAAGCCTAGCACTTGCCCGTCGCCAACCGGTACACCTTGCCCTACCAATAGCCAGAGCACTAACCCGTGTCCTACGAAATCACCCTGGACCCACCATTAGCCACACCCTAATCCAGCCCTACATCCGTTCGGAGTCCTAAAACTACCCGGAGCCATTTCGTGACACCTACCCCTAGTCCTCGGCCAACCCCTACCACTACCACTAGTCCTAGGCTTAACATGAGCCCTAACCCTAACACTGCCCGTGGGCCTCTGCCAACACTAGTGCTTCAACTAACCCTACCCCGAGCACTACCCCTCACCCTAGGCCTACGCGTAGCACTACCTCTGTTCCTACCACTCCCCTGGCCCTACAGCTCCCCCTACCCATAGGCCCACCCCCAACCCTACCACTAGCCACAGCTCCCACTCCTGGCTCTAGGCCTACTCGAGGTTTACCTCGACACCCACCCCTTGCCCTATGCCTACCCCAGCGCTACGCCTACCGCTCTCACTAGCCCTAGCTCGGGCCCTAGACCAACGCCCATGCCTCCTTCTAGTCCGAGGCCTAGAACTTGCCCGTCGCTGACCAGTAAACCTTGCCCTTGTTAGGGTTAGGGTTAGGGTTAGGGTTAGGGTTAGGGTTAGGATTAGGGTTTAGGGTTAGGGTTAGGGTTAGGGTTGGTGTTAGGGTTAGGGTTAGGGTTAGGGTTAGGGTTAGGGTTGGTGTTAGGGTTAGGGTTAGGGTTAGGGTTAGGGTTAGGGTTACGGTTAAGGTTGGTGTTAGGGTTAGGGTTAGGGTTAGGGTTAGGATTAGGGTTAGGGTTGGTGTTAGGGTTAGGGTTAGGGTTAGGGTTGGTGTTAAAGTTAGGGTTAGGGTTAGGGTTAAAGTTGGTGTTAGGTATAGGTTTAAGGTTAGGGTTAGGGTTAGGGTTAGGGTTGGTGTTAGGGTTAGGGTTAATGTTAGGGTTAGTGTTAGGGTTAGGGTTAGGGTTAGGATTAGGATTAGGGTTAGGGTTGGTGTTAGGGTTAGGGTTAGGTTTAGGGTTAGGGTTAGGGTTAGGGTTCGTGTTAGGCATAGGGTTAGGGTTAGGGTTAGGGTTAGGGTTAGGGTTGGTGTTAGGGTTAGGGTTAGGGTTAGGGTTAGGGTTAGGGTTAGGGTTGATGTTAGCTTTAGGGTTAGAATTAGGATTAGGGTTAGGGTTGGTGTTAGGGTTAGGGTTAGGGTTAGGGTTAGGGTTGGTGTTAGGGTTAGGGTTAGGGTTAGGGTTAGGGTTAGGGTTAGGGTTAGGGTTGGTGTTAGGGTTAGGGTTAGGGTTAGGGTTAGGGTTGGTGTTAGGGTTAGGGTTAGGATTAGAGTTAGGGTTAGGGTTAGGGTTAGGGTTGGTGTTAGGGTTAGGGTTAGGGTTAGGGTTAGGGTTGGTGTTAGGGTTAGGGTTAGGATTAGAGTTAGGGTTAGGGTTAGGGTTAGGGTTGGTGTTAGGGTTAGGGTTAGGGTTAGGGTTAGGGTTCGTGTTAGGCATAGGGTTTGGGTTAGGGTTAGGGTTAGGGTTACGGTTAGGGTTGGTGTTAGGGTTAGGGTTAGGGTTAGGATTAGGTTTAGGGTTGGTGTTAGGGTTAGGGTTAGGGTTAGGATTGGTGTTAGGGTTAGGGTTAGGGTTAGGGTTAGGGTTGGTGTTAGGTATAGGGTTAGGGTTAGGGTTAGGGTTAGGGTTAGGTTTGGTGTTAGGGTTAGGGTTAGGGTTAGGGTTAGTGTTAGGGTTAGGGTTAGGGTTAAAATTAGGATTAGGGTTAGGGTTGGTGTTAGGGTTAGGGTTAGGTTTAGGGTTAGGGTTAGGGTTAGGGTTCGTGTTAGGCATAGGGTTAGGGTTAGGGTTAGGGTTAGGGTTGGTGTTAGGGTTAGGGTTAGGGTTAGGGTTAGGGTTGGTGTTAGGGTTAGGGTTAGGGTTAGGGTTAGTGTTAGGGTTGGTGTTAGGGTTAGGTTTAGAGTTAGGGTTGGTGTTAGGTATAGGGTTAGGGTTAGGGTTAGGGTTAGGGTTAGGGTTAGGGTTGGTGTTAGGGTTAGGGTTAGGGTTAGTGTTAGGGTTAGGGTTAGGGTTAGGATTAGGATTAGGGTTAGGGTTGGCGTTAGGGTTAGGGTTGGTGTTAGGGTTAGGGTTAGGGTTAGGGTTAGGGTTCGTGTTAGGCATAGGGTTAGGGTTAGGGTTAGGGTTAGGGTTAGGGTTGGTGTTAGGGTTAGGGTTAGGGTTTTGGTTAGGGTTGGTGTTAGGGTTAGGGTTAGGGTTAGGATTAGGGTTAGAGTTGGTGTTAAGGTTAGGGTTAGGGTTAGGGTTAGGGTTGGTGTTAGGGTTAGGGTTAGGGTTAGGGTTAGGGTTAGGGTTAGGTTTGGTGTTAGGGTTAGGGTTAGGGTTAGGGTTGGTGTTAGGTATAGGGTTAGGGTTAGGGTTAGGGTTAGGGTTAGGGTTAGGGTTGGTGTTAGGGTTAGGGTTAGGGTTAGGGTTAGGGTTAGGGTTAGGGTTGGTGTTAGGGTTAGGGTTAGGGTTAGGGTTAGGGTTGGTTTTAGGGTTAGAGTTAGGGTTAGTGTTAGGGTTAGGGTTAGGGTTAGGGTTGGTGTTAGGGTTAGGGTTAGGGTTAGGGTTAGGGTTGGTGTTAGGGTTAGGGTTTGGGTTAGGGTTAGGGTTGGTGTTACGTTTAGGGTTAGGGTTAGGGTTAGGGTTAGGATTGGTGTTAGGGTTAGGGTTAGGGTTAGGGTTAGGGTTCGTGTTAGGCATAGGGTTAGGGTTAGGGTTAGAATTAGGGTTACGGTTAGGGTTGGTGTTAGGGTTAGGGTTAGGGTTAGGGTTAGGATTAGGGTTAGGGTTGGTGTTAGGGTTAGGGTTAGGGTTAGGGTTGGTGTTAGGGTTAGGGTTAGGGTTAGTGTTAGGGTTGGTGTTAGGTATAGGGTTAGGGTTAGGGTTAGGGTTAGGGTTAGGGTTGGTGTTAGTGTTAGGGTTAGGGTTAGGGTTAGTGTTACGGTTAGGGTTAGGGTTAGGATTAGGATTAGGGTTAGGGTTGGTGTTAGGGTTAGGGTTGGTGTTAGGGTTAGGGTTAGGGTTAGGGTTAGAGTTCGTGTTAGGCATAGGGTTAGGGTTAGGGTTAGGGTTAGGGTTAGGGTTGGTGTTAGGGTTAGGGTTAGGGTTTTGGTTAGGGTTGGTGTTAGGGTTAGGGTTAGGGTTAGGATTAGGGTTAGAGTTGGTGTTAAGTTTAGGGTTAGGGTTAGGGTTAGGGTAGGTGTTAGGGTTAGGGTTAGGGTTAGGGTTAGGGTTAGGATTAGGGTTGGTGTTAGGGTTAGTGTTAGGGTTAGGGTTCGTGTTAGGCATAGGGTTAGGGTTAGGGTTAGGGTTAGGGTTAGGGTTAGGGTTGGTGTTAGGGTTAGGGTTAGGGTTTTGGTTAGGGTTGGTGTTAGGGTTAGGGTTAGGGTTAGGATTAGGGTTAGAGTTGGTGTTAAGGTTAGGGTTAGGGTTAGGGTTAGGGTTGGTGTTAGTGTTAGGGTTAGGGTTACGGTTAGGGTTGGTGTTAGGGTTAGGTTTAGGGTCAGGGTTGGTGTTAGGGTTAGGGTTAGGGTTAGGGTTAGGGTTGGTGTTAGGTATAGGGTTAGGGTTAGGGTTAGGGTTAGGGTTGGTGTTAGAGTTAGGGTTAGGGTTAGGGTTAGTGTTAGGGTTAGGGTTAGGGTTAGGGTTAGGTTACCCCGAGCACTACCCCTCGCCCTAGGCCTACGCCTAGCACTACCTCTGGTCCTACCCCTACCCCAGTCCCTACAGCTCCCCCTACCCATAGGCCCACCCCCATCCCTACCCCTAGCCACAGCTCCCACTCCTGGTCCTAGGCCTACTTCGAGGTTTACCCCGACACCCACCTTTTGCCCTTTGCCTACACCAGCGCTACGCCTACCGCTCCCACTAGCCCTACTTCGGGCCCTAGACCAACGCCCAGTGCTCACTCTAGTCCGAAGCCTAGCACTTGCCCGTCGTCAACCGGTACACCTTGCCCTACCAATAGCCAGAGCCCTGACCCGTGTCCTACGAAATCACCCTGGACCCACCATTAGCCACACCCTAATCTAGCCCTACATCCGTTCGGAGTCCTAAAACCACCCGGAGCCATTTCGTGACACCTACCCCTAGTCCTCGGCCAACCCCTACCACTACCACTAGTCCTAGGCTTAACATGAGCCCTAACCCTAACACTGCCCGTGGGCCTCTGCCAAACACTAGCCCTTCAACTAACCCTACCCCGAGCACTACCCCTCGCCCTAGGCCTACGCCTAGCACTACCTCTGTTCCTACCACTACCCTGGCCCTACAGCTCCCCCTACCCATAGGCCCACCCCCAACCCTACCACTAGCCACAGCTCCCACTCCTGGCTCTAGGCCTACTCGAGGTTTACCTCGACACCCACCCCTTGCCCTATGCCTACCCCAGCGCTACGCCTACCGCTCTCACTAGCCCTAGCTCGGGCCCTAGACCAACGCCCATGCCTCCTTCTAGTCCGAGGCCTAGAACTTGCCCGTCGCTGACCAGTAAACCTTGCCCTTGTTAGGGTTAGGGTTAGGGTTAGGGTAGGGTTAGGGTTAGGATTAGGGTTTAGGGTTAGGGTTAGGGTTAGGGTTGGTGTTAGGGTTAGGGTTAGGGTTAGGGTTAGGGTTGGTGTTAGGGTTAGGGTTAGGGTTAGGGTTAGGGTTACGGTTAGGGTTGGTGTTAGGGTTAGGGTTAGGGTTAGGGTTAGGATTAGGGTTAGGGTTGGTGTTAGGGTTAGGGTTAGGGTTAGGGTTAGGGTTAGGGTTCGTGTTAGGCATAGGGTTAGGGTTAGGGTTAGGGTTAGGGTTACGGTTAGGGTTGGTGTTAGGGTTAGGGTTAGGGTTAGGGTTGGTGTTAGGGTTAGGGTTAGGGTTAGGGTTAGGGTTGGTGTTAGGTATAGGGTTAGGGTTAGGGTTAGGGTTAGGGTTGTTGTTAGGGTTAGGGTTAGGGTTAGGGTTAGTGTTAGGGTTAGAGTTAGGGTTAGGATTAGGATTAGGGTTAGGGTTGGTGTTAGGGTTAGGGTTAGGTTTAGGGTTAGGGTTAGGGTTAGGGTTCGTGTTAGGCATAGGGTTAGGGTTAGGGTTCGTGTTAGGGTTAGGGTTGGTGTTAGGGTTAGGGTTAGGGTTTTGGTTAGGGTTGGTTTTAGGGCTAGGGTTAGGGTTAGGATTAGGGTTAGAGTTGGTGTTAAGGTTAGGGTTAGGGTTAGGGTTAGGGTTGGTGTTAGGGTTAGGGTTAGGGTTAGGGTTGGTGTTAGGGTTAGGGTTTGGGTTAGGGTTAGGGTTGGTGTTACGTTTAGGGTTAGGGTTAGGGTTAGGGTTGGTGTTAGGGTTAGGGTTAGGGTTAGGGTTAGGGTTCGTGTTAGGCATAGGGTTAGGGTTAGGGTTAGGGTTAGGGTTACGGTTAGGGTTGGTGTTAGGGTTAGGGTTAGGATTAGGGTTAAAATTAGGGTTAGGGTTGGTGTTAGGGTTAGGGTTAGGGTTAGGGTTGGTGTTAGGGTTAGGGTTAGGGTTAGGGTTAGGGTTGGTGTTAGGTATAGGGTTAGGGTTAGGGTTAGGGTTAGGGTTAGGGTTGTTGTTAGGGTTAGGGTTAGGGTTAGGGTTAGTGTTAGGGTTAGAGTTAGGGTTAGGATTAGGATTAGGGTTAGGGTTGGTGTTAGGGTTAGGGTTAGGTTTAGGGTTAGGGTTAGGGTTAGGGTTCGTGTTAGGCATAGGGTTAGGGTTAGGGTTCGTGTTAGGGTTAGGGTTGGTGTTAGGGTTAGGGTTAGGGTTTTTGTTAGGGTTGGTTTTAGGGCTAGGGTTAGGGCAGGATTAGGGTTAGAGTTGGTGTTAAGGTTAGGGTTAGGGTTAGGGTTAGGGTTGGTGTTAGGGTTAGGGTTAGGGTTAGGGTTAGGGTTGGTGTTAGGGTTAGGGTTAGGGTTAGGGTTAGGGTTGGTGTTAGGGTTAGGGTTAGGGTTAGGGTTAGGGTTCGTGTTAGGCATAGGGTTAGGGTTAGGGTTAGGGTTAGGGTTACGGTTAGGGTTGGTGTTAGGGTTAGGGTTAGGATTAGGGTTAAAATTAGGGTTAGGGTTGGTGTTAGGGTTAGGGTTAGGGTTAGGGTTGGTGTTAGGGTTAGGGTTAGGGTTAGGGTTAGGGTTGGTGATAGGTATAGGGTTAGGGTTAGGGTTAGGGTTAGGGTTGTTGTTAGGGTTAGGGTTAGGGTTAGGGTTAGTGTTAGGGTTAGAGTTAGGGTTAGGATTAGGATTAGGGTTAGGGTTGGTGTTAGGGTTAGGGTTAGGTTTAGGGTTAGGGTTAGGGTTAGGGTTCGTGTTAGGCATAGGGTTAGGGTTAGGGTTCGTGTTAGGGTTAGGGTTGGTGTTAGGGTTAGGGTTAGGGTTTTGGTTAGGGTTGGTTTTAGGGCTAGGGTTAGGGTTAGGATTAGGGTTAGAGTTGGTGTTAAGGTTAGGGTTAGGGTTAGGGTTAGGGTTGGTGTTAGGGTTAGGGTTAGGGTTAGGGTTAGGGTTGGTGTTAGGGTTAGGGTTTGGGTTAGGGTTAGGGTTGGTGTTACGTTTAGGGTTAGGGTTAGGGTTAGGGTTGGTGTTAGGGTTAGGGTTAGGGTTAGGGTTAGGGTTCGTGTTAGGCATAGGGTTAGGGTTAGGGTTAGGGTTAGGGTTACGGTTAGGGTTGGTGTTAGGGTTAGGGTTAGGATTAGGGTTAAAATTAGGGTTAGGGTTGGTGTTAGGGTTAGGGTTAGGGTTAGGGTTGGTGTTAGGGTTAGGGTTAGGGTTAGGGTTAGGGTTGGTGTTAGGTATAGGGTTAGGGTTAGGGTTAGGGTTAGGGTTAGGGTTGTTGTTAGGGTTAGGGTTAGGGTTAGGGTTAGGGTTAGTGTTAGGGTTAGAGTTAGGGTTAGGATTAGGATTAGGGTTAGGGTTGGTGTTAGGGTTAGGGTTAGGTTTAGGGTTAGGGTTAGGGTTAGGGTTCGTGTTAGGCATAGGGTTAGGGTTAGGGTTCGTGTTAGGGTTAGGGTTGGTGTTAGGGTTAGGGTTAGGGTTTTGGTTAGGGTTGGTTTTAGGGCTAGGGTTAGGGTTAGGATTAGGGTTAGAGTTGGTGTTAAGGTTAGGGTTAGGGTTAGGGTTAGGGTTGGTGTTAGGGTTAGGGTTAGGGTTAGGGTTAGGGTTAGGGTTAGGTTTGGTGTTAGGGTTAGGGTTAGGGTTAGGGTTGGTGTTAGGTATAGGGTTAGGGTTAGGGTTAGGGTTAGGGTTAGGGTTAGGGTTAGGGTTGGTGTTAGAGTTAGGGTTAGGGTTAGGGTTAGTGTTAGGGTTAGGGTTAGGGTTAGGGTTAGGTTACCCCGAGCACTACCCCTCGCCCTAGGCCTACGCCTAGCACTACATCTGGTCCTACCCCTACCCCAGTCCCTACAGCTCCCCCTACCCATAGGCCCACCCCCATCCCTACCCCTAGCCACAGCTCCCACTCCTGGCTCTAGGCCTACTCGAGGTTTACCTCGACACCCACCCCTTGCCCTATGCCTACCCCAGCGCTACGCCTACCGCTCTCACTAGCCCTAGCTCGGGCCCTAGACCAACGCCCATGCCTCCTTCTAGTCCGAGGCCTAGAACTTGCCCGTCGCTGACCAGTAAACCTTGCCCTTGTTAGGGTTAGGGTTAGGGTTAGGGTTAGGATTAGGATTTAGGGTTAGGGTTAGGGTTAGGGTTGGTGTTAGGGTTAGGGTTAGGTTTAGGTTTAGGGTTGGTGTTAGGGTTAGGGTTAGGGTTAGGGTTAGGGTTACGGTTAGGGTTGGTGTTAGGGTTAGGATTAGGGTTAGGGTTAGGATTAGGGTTAGGGTTGGTGTTAGGGTTAGGGTTAGGG
>NW_027669052.1:607500-612500 GCF_964194185.1 Rhinolophus hipposideros
GTTAGGGTTAGGGTTACGGTTAGGGTTGGTGTTAGGGTTAGGGTTAGGATTAGGGTTAAAATTAGGGTTAGGGTTGGTGTTAGGGTTAGGGTTAGGGTTAGGGTTGGTGTTAGGGTTAGGGTTAGGGTTAGGGTTAGGGTTGGTGTTAGGTATAGGGTTAGGGTTAGGGTTAGGGTTAGGGTTGTTGTTAGGGTTAGGGTTAGGGTTAGGGTTAGTGTTAGGGTTAGAGTTAGGGTTAGGATTAGGATTAGGGTTAGGGTTGGTGTTAGGGTTAGGGTTAGGTTTAGGGTTAGGGTTAGGGTTAGGGTTCGTGTTAGGCATAGGGTTAGGGTTAGGGTTCGTGTTAGGGTTAGGGTTGGTGTTAGGGTTAGGGTTAGGGTTTTGGTTAGGGTTGGTTTTAGGGCTAGGGTTAGGGTTAGGATTAGGGTTAGAGTTGGTGTTAAGGTTAGGGTTAGGGTTAGGGTTAGGGTTGGTGTTAGGGTTAGGGTTAGGGTTAGGGTTAGGGTTAGGGTTAGGTTTGGTGTTAGGGTTAGGGTTAGGGTTAGGGTTGGTGTTAGGTATAGGGTTAGGGTTAGGGTTAGGGTTAGGGTTAGGGTTAGGGTTGGTGTTAGAGTTAGGGTTAGGGTTAGGGTTAGTGTTAGGGTTAGGGTTAGGGTTAGGGTTAGGTTACCCCGAGCACTACCCCTCGCCCTAGGCCTACGCCTAGCACTACCTCTGGTCCTACCCCTACTCCAGTCCCTACAGCTCCCCCTACCCATAGGCCCACCCCCATCCCTACCCCTAGCCACAGCTCCCACTCCTGGCTCTAGGCCTACTCGAGGTTTACCTCGACACCCACCCCTTGCCCTATGCCTACCCCAGCGCTACGCCTACCGCTCTCACTAGCCCTAGCTCGGGCCCTAGACCAACGCCCATGCCTCCTTCTAGTCCGAGGCCTAGAACTTGCCCGTCGCTGACCAGTAAACCTTGCCCTTGTTAGGGTTAGGGTTAGGGTTAGGGTTAGGATTAGGGTTTAGGGTTAGGGTTAGGGTTAGGGTTGGTGTTAGGGTTAGGGTTAGGTTTAGGGTTAGGGTTGGTGTTAGGGTTAGGGTTAGGGTTAGGGTTAGGGTTACGGTTAGGGTTGGTGTTAGGGTTAGGATTAGGGTTAGGGTTAGGATTAGGGTTAGGGTTGGTGTTAGGGTTAGGGTTAGGGTTACGGTTGGTGTTAGGGTTAGGGTTAGGGTAAGGGTTAGGGTTGGTGTTAGGTATAGGTTTAGGGTTAGGGTTAGGGTTAGGGTTAGGGTTGGTGTTAGGGTTAGGGTTAGGGTTAGGGTTAGTGTTAGGGTTAGGGTTAGGGTTAGGATTAGGATTAGGGTTAGGGTTCGTGTTAGGCATAGGGTTAGGGTTAGGGTTAGGGTTAGGGTTAGGGTTGGTGTTAGGGTTAGGGTTAGGATTTTGGTTAGGGTTGGTGTTAGGGTTAGGGTTAGGGTTAGGATTAGGGTTAGAGTTGGTGTTAAGTTTAGGGTTAGGGTTAGGGTTAGGGTTGGTGTTAGGGTTAGGGTTAGGGTTACGGTTAGGTTTGGTGTTAGGGTTAGGGTTAGGGTTAGGGTTAGGATTAGGGTTAGGGTTGGTGTTAGGATTAGGGTTAGGGTTAGGGTTGGTGTTAGGGTTAGGTTTAGGGTTAAGGTTAGGGTTGGTGTTAGGTATAGGTTTAGGGTTAGGGTTAGGGTTAGGGTTAGGGTTGGTGTTAGGGTTAGGGTTAGGGTTAGGGTTAGTGTTAGGGTTAGGGTTAGGGTTAGGATTAGGATTAGGGTTAGGGTTGGTGTTAGGGTTAGGGTTAGGTTTAGGGTTAGGGTTAGGGTTAGGGTTCGTGTTAGGCATAGGGTTAGGGTTAGGGTTAGGGTTAGGGTTAGGGTTAGGGTTGGTGTTAGGGTTAGGGTTAGGGTTTTGGTTAGGGTTGGTGTTAGGGTTAGGGTTAGGGTTAGGATTAGGGTTAGAGTTGGTGTTAAGGTTAGGGTTAGGGTTAGGGTTAGGGTTGGTGTCAGGGTTAGGGTTAGGGTTAGGGTTAGGGTTGGTTTTAGGGTTAGGGTTAGGGTTAGGGTTAGGGTTAGGGTTGGGTTAGGGTTAGGGTTAGGGTTTTGGTTAGGGTTGGTGTTAGGGTTAGGGTTAGGGTTAGGATTAGGGTTAGAGTTGGTGTTAAGGTTAGGGTTAGGATTAGGGTTAGTGTTGGTGTTAGGGTTAGGGTTAGGTTTAGGGTTAGGGTTCGTGTTAGGGTTAGGGTTAGGGTTAGGGTTAGGGTTAGGGTTAGGGTTGGTGTTAGGGTTAGGGTTAGGGTTAGGGTTGGTGTTAGGGTTAGGGTTAGGGTTAGAGTTAGGGTTAGGGTTAGGGTTAGGGTTGGTGTTAGGGTTAGGGTTAGGGTTAGGGTTAGGGTTGTTGTTAGGGTTAGGGTTTGGGTTAGGGTTAGGGTTGGTGTTACGTTTAGGGTTAGGGTTAGGGTTAGGGTTAGGGTTGGTGTTAGGGTTAGGGTTAGGGTTAGGGTTAGGGTTCGTGTTAGGCATAGGGTTAGGGTTAGGGTTAGGGTTAGGGTTACGGTTAGGGTTGGTGTTAGGGTTAGGGTTAGGGTTAGGGTTAGGATTAGGGTTAGGGTTGGTGTTAGGGTTAGGGTTGGTGTTAGGGTTAGGGTTAGGGTTAGGGTTAGGGTTCGTGTTAGGCATAGGGTTAGGGTTAGGGTTAGGGTTAGGGTTAGCGTTGGTGTTAGGGTTAGGGTTAGGGTTTTGGTTAGGGTTGGTGTTAGGGTTAGGGTTAGGGTTAGGATTAAGGTTAGAGTTGGTGTTAAGGTTAGGGTTAGGGTTAGGGTTAGGGTTTGTGTTAGGGTTAGGGTTAGGGTTAGGGTTAGGGTTGGTGTTAGGGTTAGGGTTAGGGTTAGGGTTCGTGTTAGGCATAGGGTTAGGGTTAGGGTTAGGGTTAGGGTTGGTGTTAGGGTTCGGGTTAGGGTTTTGGTTAGGGTTGGTGTTAGGGTTAGGGTTAGGGTTAGGATTAGGGTTAGAGTTGGTGTTAAGGTTAGGGTTATGGTTAGGGTTAGGGTTGGTGTTAGGGTTAGGGTTAGGGTTACGGTTAGGGTTGGTGTTAGGGTTAGGGTTAGGGTTAGGGTTAGGATTAGGGTTAGGGTTGGTGTTAGGGTTAGGGTTAGTGTCAGGGTTGGTGTTAGGGTTAGGGTTAGGGTTAGGGTTAGGTTGGTGTTAGGTATACGGTTAGGGTTAGGGTTAGGGTTAGGTTTAGGGTTGGTGTTAGAGTTAGGGTTAGGGTTAGGGTTAGTGTTAGGGTTAGGGTTAGGGTTAGGGTTAGGTTACCCCGAGCACTACCCCTCGCCCTAGGCCTACGCCTAGCACTACCTCTGGTCCTACCCCTACCCCAGTCCCTACAGCTCCCCCTACCCATAGGCCCACCCCCATCCCTACCCCTAGCCACAGCTCCCACTCCTGGTCCTAGGACTACTTCGAGGTTTACCCCGACACCCACCCCTTGCCCTTTGCCTACACCAGCGCTACGCCTACCGCTCCCACTAGCCCTACCTCGGGCCCTAGACCAACGCCCAGTGCTCACTCTAGTCCGAAGTCTAGCACTTGCCCGTCGTCAACCGGTACACCTTGCCCTACCAATAGCCAGAGCACTAACCCGTGTCCTACGAAATCACCCTGGACCCACCATTAGCCACACCCTAATCCAGACCTACATCCGTTCGGAGTCCTAAAACTACCCGGAGCCATTTCGTGACACCTACCCCTAGTCCTCGGCCAACCCCTACCACTACCACTAGTCCTAGGCTTAACATGAGCCCTAACCCTAACACTGCCCGTGGGCCTCTGCCAAACACTAGCCCTTCAACTAACCCTACCCCGAGCACTACCCCTCGCCCTAGGCCTACGCCTAGCACTACCTCTGTTCCTACCACTACCCTGGCCCTACAGCTCCCCCTACCCATAGGCCCACCCCCAACCCTACCACTAGCCACAGCTCCCACTCCTGGCTCTAGGCCTACTCGAGGTTTACCTCGACACCCACCCCTTGCCCTATGCCTACCCCAGCGCTACGCCTACCGCTCTCACTAGCCCTAGCTCGGGCCCTAGACCAACGCCCATGCCTCCTTCTAGTCCAAGGCCTAGAACTTGCCCGTCGCTGACCAGTAAACCTTGCCCTTGTTAGGGTTAGAATTAGGGTTAGGGTTAGGGTTAGGGTTAGGATTAGGGTTTAGGGTTAGGGTTAGGGTTAGGGTTGGTGTTAGGGTTAGGGTTAGGGTTAGGTTTAGGGTTGGTGTTAGGGTTAGGGTTAGGGTTAGGGTTAGGATTAGGGTTAGGGTTGGTGTTAGGGTTAGGGTTAGGGTTAGGGTTGGTGTTAGGGTTAGGGTTAGGGTTAGGGTTAGGGTTGGTGTTAGGTATAGGTTTAGGGTTAGGGTTAGGGTTAGGGTTAGGATTAGGATTAGGGTTAGGGTTGGTGTTAGGGTTAGGGTTAGGTTTAGGGTTAGGGTTAGGGTTAGGGTTCGTGTTAGGCATAGGGTTAGGGTTAGGGTTAGGGTTACGGTTAGGGTTGGTGTTAGGGTTACGGTTAGGGTTAGGGTTAGGATTAGGGTTAGGGTTGGTGTTAGGGTTAGGGTTAGGTTTAGGGTTGGTGTTAGGGTTAGGGTTAGGGTTAGGGTTAGGGTTGGTGTTAGGTATAGGGTTAGGGTTAGGGTTAGGGTTAGGGTTGGTGTTAGGGTTAGGGTTAGGGTTAGGGTAAGTGTTAGGGTTAGGGTTAGGGTTAGGATTAGGATTAGGGTTAGGGTTGGTGTTAGGGTTAGGGTTAGGTTTAGGGTTAGGGTTAGGGTTAGGGTTCGTGTTAGGCATAGGGTTAGGGTTAGGGTTAGGGTTAGGGTTAGGGTTGGTGTTAGGGTTAGGGTTAGGGTTTTGGTTAGGGTTGGTGTTAGGGTTAGGGTTAGGGTTAGGATTAGGGTTAGAGTTGGTGTTAAGGTTAGGGTTAGGGTTAGG
>NW_027669052.1:617500-620000 GCF_964194185.1 Rhinolophus hipposideros
CAGGGTTAGGGTTAGGTTACCCCGAGCACTACCCCTCGCCCTAGGCCTACGCCTAGCACTACCTCTGGTCCTACCCCTACCCCAGTCCCTACAGCTCCCCCTACCCATAGGCCCACCCCCATCCCTACCCCTAGCCACAGCTCCCACTCCTGGTCCTAGGCCTACTTCGAGGTTTACCCCGACACCCACCCCTTGCCCTTTGCCTACCCCAGCGCTACGCCTACCGCTCCCACTAGCCCTACCTCGGGCCCTAGACCAACGCCCAGTGCTCACTCTAGTCCGAAGCCTAGCACTTGCCCGTCGCCAACCGGTACACCTTGCCCTACCAATAGCCAGAGCACTAACCCGTGTCCTACGAAATCACCCTGGACCCACCATTAGCCACACCCTAATCCAGCCCTACATTTGTTCGGAGTCCAAGGACTACCCGGAGCCATTTCGTGACACCTACCCGTAGTCCTCGGCCAACCCCTACCACTACCACTAGTCCTAGGCTTAACATGAGCCCTAACCCTAACACTGCCCGTGGGCCTCTGCCAAACACTAGCCCTTCAACTAACCCTACCCCGAGCACTACCGCTCGCCCTAGGCCTACGCCTAGCACTACCTCTGTTCCTACCACTACCCTGGCCCTACAGCTCCCCCTACCCATAGGCCCACCCCCAACCCTACCACTAGCCACAGCTCCCACTCCTGGCTCTAGGCCTACTCGAGGTTTACCTCGACACCCACCCCTTGCCCTATGCCTACCCCAGCGCTACGCCTACCGCTCTCAGTAGCCCTAGCTCGGACCCTAGACCAACGCCCATGCCTCCTTCTAGTCCGAGGCCTAGAACTTGCCCGTCGCTGACCAGTAAACCTTGCCCTTGTTAGGATTAGGGTTAGGGTTAGGGTTAGGGTTAGGATTAGGGTTTAGGGTTAGCGTTAGGGTTAGGGTTGGTGTTAGGGTTAGGGTTAGGGTTGGTGTTAGTTTTAGGGTTAGGGTTAAGGTTAGGGTTACGGTTAGGGTTGGTGTTAGGGTTAGGTTTAGGGTTAGGGTTAGGATTAGGGTTAGGGTTGGTGTTAGGGTTAGGGTTAGGGTTAGGGTTGGTGTTAAGGTTAGGGTTAGGGTTAGGGTTAGGGTTGGTGTTAGGTATAGGTTTAGGGTTAGGGTTAGGGTTAGGGTTGGTGTTAGGGTTAGGGTTAATGTTAGGGTTAGTGTTAGGGTTAGGGTTAGGGTTAGGATTAGGATTAGGGTTAGGGTTGGTGTTAGGGTTAGGGTTAGGTTTAGGGTTAGGGTTAGGGTTAGGGTTTGTGTTAGGCATAGGGTTAGGGTTAGGGTTAGGGTTAGGGTTGGTGTTAGGGTTAGGGTTAGGGTTAGGGTTAGGGTTAGGGTTGATGTTAGCTTTAGGGTTAGAATTAGGATTAGGGTTAGGGTTGGTGTTAGGGTTAGGGTTAGGGTTAGGGTTAGGGTTGGTGTTAGGGTTAGGGTTAGGGTTAGGGTTAGGGTTAGGGTTAGGGTTGGTGTTAGGGTTAGGGTTAGGGTTAGGGTTAGGGTTGGTGTTAGGGTTAGGGTTAGGATTAGAGTTAGGGTTAGGGTTAGGGTTAGGGTTGGTGTTAGGGTTAGGGTTAGGGTTAGGGTTAGGGTTGGTGTTAGGGTTAGGGTTTGGGTTAGGGTTAGGGTTGGTGTTACGTTTAGGGTTAGGGTTAGGTTTAGGCTTAGGGTTGGTGTTAGGGTTAGGGTTCGTGTTAGGCATAGGGTTAGGGTTAGGGTTAGGGTTAGGGTTACGGTTAGGGTTGGTGTTAGGGTTAGGGTTAGGGTTAGGGTTAGGGTTAGGATTAGGGTTAGGGTTGGTGTTAGGGTTAGGGTTAGGGTTAGGGTTGGTGTTAGGGTTAGGGTTAGGGTTAGGGTTAGGGTTGGTGTTAGGTATAGGGTTAGGGTTAGGGTTAGGGTTAGGGTTAGGGTTGGTGTTAGGGTTAGGGTTAGGGTTAGGGTTAGTGTTAGGGTTAGGGTTAGGGTTAGGATTAGGATTTGGGTTAGGGTTGGTGTTAGGGTTAGGGTTAGGTTTAGGGTTAGGGTTAGGGTTAGGGTTCGTGTTAGGCATAGGGTTAGGGTTAGGGTTAGAGTTAGGGTTAGGGTTCGTGTTAGGCATAGGGTTAGGGTTAGGGTTAGGGTTAGGGTTGGTGTTAGGGTTAGGGTTAGGATTTTGGTTAGGGTTGGTGTTAGGGTTAGGGTTAGGGTTAGGATTAGGGTTAGAGTTGGTGTTAAGGTTAGGGTTAGGGTTAGGGTTAGGGTTGGTGTTAGGGTTAGGGTTAGGGTTAGGGTTAGGGTTAGGGTTAGGGTTGGTGTTAGGGTTAGGGTTAGGGTTAGGGTTAGTGTTAGGGTTAGGGTTAGGGTTAGGGTTAGGTTATCCCGAGCACTACCCCTCGCCCTAGGTCTACGCCTAGCACTACCTCTGGTCCTACCCCTACCCCAGTCCCTACAGCTCCCCCTACCCATAGGCCCACCCCCATCCCTACC
>NW_027669052.1:627500-645000 GCF_964194185.1 Rhinolophus hipposideros
CTACAGCTCCGCCTACCCATAGGCCCACCCCCAACCCTACCACTAGCCACAGCTCCCACTCCTGGCTCTAGGCCTACTCGAGGTTTACCTCGACACCCACCCCTTGCCCTATGCCTACCCCAGCGCTACGCCTACCGCTCTCACTAGCCCTAGCTCGGGCCCTAGACCAACGCCCATGCCTCCTTCTAGTCCGAGGCCTAGAACTTGCCCGTCGCTGACCAGTAAACCTTGCCCTTTTTAGGGTTAGGGTTAGGGTTAGGGTAGGGTTAGGGTTAGGATTAGGGTTTAGGGTTAGGGTTAGGGTTAGGGTTGGTGTTAGGGTTAGGGTTAGGGTTAGGGTTAGGGTTGGTGTTAGGGTTAGGGTTAGGGTTAGGGTTAGGGTTAGGGTTACGGTTAGGGTTGGTGTTAGGGTTAGGGTTAGGGTTAGGGTTAGGATTAGTGTTAGGGTTGGTGTTAGGGTTAGGGTTAGGGGTAGGGTTGGTGTTAGGGTTAGGTTTAGGGTTAGGTTTAGGGTTGGTGTTAGGGTTAGGGTTAGGGTTAGGGTTAGGGTTGGTGTTAGGGTTAGGGTTTGGGTTAGGGTTAGGGTTGGTGTTACGTTTAGGGTTAGGGTTAGGGTTAGGGTTGGTGTTAGGGTTAGGGTTAGGGTTAGGGTTAGGGTTCGTGTTAGGCATAGGGTTAGGGTTAGGGTTAGGGTTAGGGTTACGGTTAGGGTTGGTGTTAGGGTTAGGGTTAGGATTAGGGTTAAAATTAGGGATAGGGTTGGTGTTAGGGTTAGGGTTAGGGTTAGGGTTGGTGTTAGGGTTAGGGTTAGGGTTAGGGTTAGTGTTGGTGTTAGGTATAGGGTTAGGGTTAGGGTTAGGGTTAGGGTTAGGGTTGTTGTTAGGGTTAGGGTTAGGGTTAGGGTTAGTGTTAGGGTTAGAGTTAGGGTTAGGATTAGGATTAGGGTTAGGGTTGGTGTTAGGGTTAGGGTTAGGTTTAGGGTTAGTGTTAGGGTTAGGGTTCGTGTTAGGCATAGGGTTAGGGTTAGGGTTCGTGTTAGGGTTAGGGTTGGTGTTAGGGTTAGGGTTAGGGTTTTGGTTAGGGTTGGTTTTAGGGCTAGGGTTAGGGTTAGGATTAGGGTTAGAGTTGGTGTTAAGGTTAGGGTTAGGGTTAGGGTTAGGGTTGGTGTTAGGGTTAGGGTTAGGGTTAGGGTTAGGGTTAGGTTTGGTGTTAGGGTTAGGGTTAGGGTTGGTGTTAGGTATAGGGTTAGGGTTAGGGTTAGGGTTAGGGTTAGGTTTAGGGTTGGTGTTAGAGTTAGGGTTAGGGTTAGGGTTAGAGTTAGGGTTAGGGTTAGGGTTAGGGTTAGGTTACCCCGAGCACTACCCCTCGCCCTAGGCCTACGCCTAGCACTACCTTTGGTCCTACCCCTACCCCAGTCCCTACAGCTCCCCCTACCCATAGGCCCACCCCCATCCCTACCCCTAGCCACAGCTCCCACTCCTGGCTCTAGGCCTACTCGAGGTTTACCTCGACACCCACCCCTTGCCCTATGCCTACCCCAGCGCTACGCCTACCGCTCTCACTAGCCCTAGCTCGGGCCCTAGACCAACGCCCATGCCTCCTTCTAGTCCAAGGCCTAGAACTTGCCCGTCGCTGACCAGTAAACCTTGCCCTTGTTAGGGTTAGGGTTAGGGTTAGGGTTAGGATTAGGGTTTAGGGTTAGGGTTAGGGTTAGGGTTGGTGTTAGGGTTAGGGTTAGGTTTAGGGTTAGGGTTGGTGTTAGGGTTAGGGTTAGGGTTACGGTTAGGGTTACGGTTAGGGTTGGTGTTAGGGTTAGGATTAGGGTTAGGGTTAGGATTAGGGTTAGGGTTGGTGTTAGGGTTAGGGTTAGGGTTGGTGTTAGGGTTAGGGTTAGGTTAAGGGTTAGGGTTGGTGTTAGGTATAGGTTTAGGGTTAGGGTTAGGGTTAGGGTTGGTGTTAGGGTTAGGGTTAGGGTTAGGCTTAGTGTTAGGGTTAGGGTTAGGGTTAGGATTAGGATTAGGGTTAGGGTTCGTGTTAGGCATAGGGTTAGGGTTAGGGTTAGGGTTAGGGTTAGGGTTGGTGTTAGGGTTAGGGTTAGGATTTTGGTTAGGGTTGGTGTTAGGGTAAGGGTTAGGGTTAGGATTAGGGTTAGAGTTGGTGTTAAGTTTAGGGTTAGGGTTAGGGTTAGGGTTGGTGTTAGGGTTAGGGTTAGGGTTACGGTTAGGTTTGGTGTTAGGGTTAGGGTTAGGGTTAGGGTTAGGATTAGGGTTAGGGTTGGTGTTAGGATTAGGGTTAGGGTTAGGGTTGGTGTTAGGGTTAGGGTTAGGGTTAAGGTTAGGGTTGGGGTTAGGGTTAGGGTTAGGGTTAGGGTTAGGGTTAGGGTTAGGGTTGGTGTTAGGGTTAGGGTTAGGGTTAGGTTTAGTGTTAGGGTTAGGGTTAGGGTTAGGATTAGGATTTGGGTTAGGGTTGGTGTTAGGGTTAGGGTTAGGTTTAGGGTTAGGGTTAGGGTTAGGGTTCGTGTTAGGCATAGGGTTAGGGTTAGGGTTAGAGTTAGGGTTAGGGTTCGTGTTAGGCATCGGGTTAGGGTTAGGGTTAGGGTTAGGGTTAGGGTTGGTGTTAGGGTTAGGGTTAGGGTTAGGATTAGGGTTAGAGTTGGTGTTAAGGTTAGGGTTAGGGTTAGGGTTAGGGTTGGTGTTAGGGTTAGGGTTAGGGTTAGGGTTAGGGTTAGGGTTGGTGTTAGGGTTAGGGTTAGGGTTAGGGTTAGGGTTAGGGTTAGGGTTAGGTTACCCCGAGCACTACCCCTCGCCCTAGGCCTACGCCTAGCACTACCTCTGGTCCTACCCTACCCCAGTCCCTACAGCTCCCCCTACCCATAGGCCCACCCCCATCCCTACCCCTAGCCACAGCTCCCACTCCTGGTCCTAGGCCTACTTCGAGGTTTACCCCGACACCCACCTTTTGCCCTTTGCCTACCCCAGCGCTACGCCTACCGCTCCCACTAGCCCTACTTCGGGCCCTAGACCAACGCCCAGTGCTCACTCTAGTCCGAAGCCTAGCACTTGCCCGTCGTCAACCGGTACACCTTGCCCTACCAATAGCCAGAGCCCTGACCCGTGTCCTACGAAATCACCCTGGACCCACCATAGCCACACCCTAATCCAGCCCTACATCCGTTCGGAGTCCTAAAACCACCCGGAGCCATTTCGTGACACCTACCCCTAGTCCTCGGCCAACCCCTACCACTACCACTAGTCCTAGGCTTAACATGAGCCCTAACCCTAACACTGCCCGTGGCCCTCTGCCAAACACTAGCCCTTCAACTAACCCTACCCCGAGCACTACCCCTCGCCCTAGGCCTACGCCTAGCACTACCTCTGTTCCTACCACTACCCTGGCCCTACAGCTCCGCCTACCCATAGGCCCACCCCCAACCCTACCACTAGCCACAGCTCCCACTCCTGGCTCTAGGCCTACTCGAGGTTTACCTCGACACCCACCCCTTGCCCTATGCCTACCCCAGCGCTACGCCTACCGCTCTCACTAGCCCTAGCTCGGGCCCTAGACCAACGCCCATGCCTCCTTCTAGTCCGAGGCCTAGAACTTGCCCGTCGCTGACCAGTAAACCTTGCCCTTGTTAGGGTTAGGGTTAGGGTTAGGGTAGGGTTAGGGTTAGGATTAGGGTTTAGGGTTAGGGTTAGGGTTAGGGTTGGTGTTAGGGTTAGGGTTAGGGTTAGGGTTAGGGTTGGTGTTAGGGTTAGGGTTAGGGTTAGGGTTAGGGTTACGGTTAGGGTTGGTGTTAGGGTTAGGGTTAGGGTTAGGGTTAGGATTAGGGTTAGGGTTGGTGTTAGGGTTAGGGTTAGGGTTATTGTTGGTGTTAGGGTTAGGGTTAGGGTTAGGTTTAGGGTTGGTGTTAGGGTTAGGGTTAGGGTTAGGGTTAGGGTTGGTGTTAGGGTTAGGGTTTGGGTTAGGGTTAGGGTTGGTGTTACGTTTAGGGTTAGGGTTAGGGTTAGGGTTGGTGTTAGGGTTAGGGTTAGGGTTAGGGTTAGGGTTCGTGTTAGGCATAGGGTTAGGGTTAGGGTTAGGGTTAGGGTTACGGTTAGGGTTGGTGTTAGGGTTAGGGTTAGGATTAGGGTTAAAATTAGGGATAGGGTTGGTGTTAGGGTTAGGGTTAGGGTTGGTGTTAGGGTTAGGGTTAGGGTTAGGGTTAGTGTTGGTGTTAGGTATAGGGTTAGGGTTAGGGTTAGGGTTAGGGTTGTTGTTAGGGTTAGGGTTAGGGTTAGGGTTAGTGTTAGGGTTAGAGTTAGGGTTAGGATTAGGATTAGGGTTAGGGTTGGTGTTAGGGTTAGGGTTAGGTTTAGGGTTAGGGTTAGGGTTAGGGTTCGTGTTAGGCATAGGGTTAGGGTTAGGGTTCGTGTTAGGGTTAGGGTTGGTGTTAGGGTTAGGGTTAGGGTTTTGGTTAGGGTTGGTTTTAGGGCTAGGGTTAGGGTTAGGATTAGGGTTAGAGTTGGTGTTAAGGTTAGGGTTAGGGTTAGGGTTAGGGTTGGTGTTAGGTTTAGGGTTAGGGTTAGGGTTAGGGTTAGGTTTGGTGTTAGGGTTAGGGTTAGGGTTAGGGTTGGTGTTAGGTATAGGGTTAGGGTTAGGGTTAGGGTTAGGGTTAGGTTTAGGGTTGGTGTTAGAGTTAGGGTTAGGGTTAGGGTTAGTGTTAGGGTTAGGGTTAGGGTTAGGGTTAGGTTACCCCGAGCACTACCCCTCGCCCTAGGCCTACGCCTAGCACTACCTCTGGTCCTACCCCTACCCCAGTCCCTACAGCTCCCCCTACCCATAGGCCCACCCCCATCCCTACCCCTAGCCACAGCTCCCACTCCTGGCTCTAGGCCTACTCGAGGTTTACCTCGACACCCACCCCTTGCCCTATGCCTACCCCAGCGCTACGCCTACCGCTCTCACTAGCCCTAGCTCGGGCCCTAGACCAACGCCCATGCCTCCTTCTAGTCCAAGGCCTAGAACTTGCCCGTCGCTGACCAGTAAACCTTGCCCTTGTTAGGGTTAGGGTTAGGGTTAGGGTTAGGATTAGGGTTTAGGGTTAGGGTTAGGGTTAGGGTTGGTGTTAGGGTTAGGGTTAGGTTTAGGGTTAGGGTTGGTGTTAGGGTTAGGGTTAGGGTTACGGTTAGGGTTACGGTTAGGGTTGGTGTTAGGGTTAGGATTAGGGTTAGGGTTAGGATTAGGGTTAGGGTTGGTGTTAGGGTTAGGGTTAGGGTTACGGTTGGTGTTAGGGTTAGGGTTAGGTTAAGGGTTAGGGTTGGTGTTAGGTATAGGTTTAGGGTTAGGGTTAGGGTTAGGGTTAGGGTTGGTGTTAGGGTTAGGGTTAGGGTTAGGGTTAGTGTTAGGGTTAGGGTTAGGGTTAGGATTAGGATTAGGGTTAGGGTTCGTGTTAGGCATAGGGTTAGGGTTAGGGTTAGGGTTAGGGTTAGGGTTGGTGTTAGGGTTAGGGTTAGGATTTTGGTTAGGGTTGGTGTTAGGGTTAGGGTTAGGGTTAGGATTAGGGTTAGAGTTGGTGTTAAATTTAGGGTTAGGGTTAGGGTTAGGGTTGGTGTTAGGGTTAGGGTTAGGGTTACGGTTAGGTTTGGTGTTAGGGTTAGGGTTAGGGTTAGGGTTAGGATTAGGGTTAGGGTTGGTGTTAGGATTAGGGTTAGGGTTAGGGTTGGTGTTAGGGTTAGGGTTAGGGTTAAGGTTAGGGTTGGTGTTAGGTTTAGGTTTAGGGTTAGGGTTAGGGTTAGGGTTAGGGTTGGTGTTAGGGTTAGGGTTAGGGTTAGGGTTAGTGTTAGGGTTAGGGTTAGGGTTAGGATTAGGATTAGGGTTAGGGTTGGTGTTAGGGTTAGGGTTAGGTTTAGGGTTAGGGTTAGGGTTAGGGTTCGTGTTAGGCATAGGGTTAGGGTTAGGGTTAGGGTTAGGGTTAGGGTTGGTGTTAGGGTTAGTGTTAGGGTTTTGGTTAGGGTTGGTGTTAGGGTTAGGGTTAGGGTTAGGATTAGGGTTAGAGTTGGTGTTAAGGTTAGGGTTAGGGTTAGGGTTAGGGTTGGTGTCAGGGTTAGGGTTAGGGTTAGGGTTAGGGTTGGTGTTAGGGTTAGGGTTAGGATTAGGGTTAGTGTTGGTGTTAGGGTTAGGGTTAGGGTTAGGGTTAGGGTTGGTGTTAGGGTTAGGGTTAGGGTTAGGGTTAGGTTTAGGGTTGGTGTTAGGGTTAGGTTTAGGGTTAGGGTTGGTGTTAGGGTTAGGGTTAGGGTTAGAGTTAGGGTTAGGGTTAGGGTTAGGGTTGGTGTTAGGGTTAGGGTTAGGGTTAGGGTTAGGGTTACGGTTAGGGTTGGTGTTAGGGTTAGGGTTAGGGTTAGGATTAGGGTTAGAGTTGGTGTTAAGGTTAGGATTAGGATTAGGGTTAGTGTTGGTGTTAGGGTTAGGGTTAGGGTTAGGGTTAGGGTTGGTGTTAGGGTTAGGGTTAGGGTTAGGGTTAGGGTTAGGGTTGGTGTTAGGGTTAGGTTTAGGGTTAGGGTTGGTGTTAGGGTTAGGGTTAGGGTTAGAGTTAGGGTTAGGGTTAGGGTTAGGGTTGGTGTTAGGGTTAGGGTTAGGGTTAGGTTTAGGGTTACGGTTAGGGTTGGTGTTAGGGTTAGGGTTAGGGTTAGGGTTAGGATTAGGGTTAGGGTTGGTGTTAGGGTTAGGGTTAGGGTTAGGGTTGGTGTTAGGGTTAGGGTTAGGGTTAGGGTTAGGGTTGGTGTTAGGTATAGGGTTAGGGTTAGGGTTAGGGTTAGGGTTAGGGTTGGTGTTAGAATTAGGGTTATGGTTAGGGTTAGTGTTAGGGTTAGGGGTAGGGTTAGGATTAGGATTAGGGTTAGGGTTGGTGTTAGGGTTAGGGTTGGTGTTAGGGTTAGGGTTAGGGTTAGGGTTAGGGTTCGTGTTAGGCATAGGGTTAGGGTTAGGGTTAGGGTTAGGGTTAGGGTTGGTGTTAGGGTTAGGGTTAGGGTTTTGGTTAGGGTTGGTGTTAGGGTTAGGGTTAGGGTTAGGATTAGGGTTAGAGTTGGTGTTAAGGTTAGGGTTAGGGTTAGGGTTAGGGTTAGGGTTGGTGTTAGGGTTAGGGTTAGGGTTAGGGTTGGTGTTAGGGTTAGGGTTAGGGTTAGGGTTCGTGTTAGGCATAGGGTTAGGGTTAGGGTTAGGGTTAGGGTTGGTGTTAGGGTTCGGGTTAGGGTTTTGGTTAGGGTTGGTGTTAGGGTTAGGGTTAGGGTTAGGATTAGGGTTAGAGTTGGTGTTAAGGTTAGGGTTAGGGTTAGGGTTAGGGTTGGTGTTAGGGTTAGGGTTAGGGTTACGGTTAGGGTTGGTGTTAGGGTTAGGGTTAGGGTTAGGGTTAGGATTAGGGTTAGGGTTGGTGTTAGGGTTAGGGTTAGGGTCAGGGTTGGTGTTAGGGTTAGGGTTAGGGTTAGGGTTAGGTTGGTGTTAGGTATACGGTTAGGGTTAGGGTTAGGGTTAGGTTTAGGGTTGGTGTTAGAGTTAGGGTTAGGGTTAGGGTTAGTGTTAGGGTTAGGGTTAGGGTTAGGGTTAGGTTACACCGAGCACTACCCCTCGCCCTAGGCCTACGCCTAGCACTACCTCTGGTCCTACCCCTACCCCAGTCCCTACAGCTCCCCCTACCCATAGGCCCACCCCCATCCCTACCCCTAGCCACAGCTCCCACTCCTGGTCCTAGGCCTACTTCGAGGTTTACCCCGACACCCACCCCTTGCCCTTTGCCTACACCAGCGCTACGCCTACCGCTCCCACTAGCCCTACCTCGGGCCCTAGACCAACGCCCAGTGCTCACTCTAGTCCGAAGCCTAGCACTTGCCCGTCGTCAACCGGTACACCTTGCCCTACCAATAGCCAGAGCACTAACCCGTGTCCTACGAAATCACCCTGGACCCACCATTAGCCACACCCTAATCCAGCCCTACATCCGTTCGGAGTCCTAAAACTACACGGAGCCATTTCGTGACACCTACCCCTAGTCCTCGGCCAACCCCTACCACTACCACTAGTCCTAGGCTTAACATGAGCCCTAACCCTAACACTGCCCGTGGGCCTCTGCCAAACACTAGCCCTTCAACTAACCCTACCCCGAGCACTACCCCTCGCCCTAGGCCTACGCCTAGCACTACCTCTGTTCCTACCACTACCCTGGCCCTACAGCTCCCCCTACCCATAGGCCCACCCCCAACCCTACCACTAGCCACAGCTCCCACTCCTGGCTCTAGGCCTACTCGAGGTTTACCTCGACACCCACCCCTTGCCCTATGCCTACCCCAGCGCTACGCCTACCGCTCTCACTAGCCCTAGCTCGGGCCCTAGACCAACGCCCATGCCTCCTTCTAGTCCGAGGCCTAGAACTTGCCCGTCGCTGACCAGTAAACCTTGCCCTTGTTAGGGTTAGAATTAGGGTTAGGGTTAGGATTAGGGTTAGGATTAGGGTTTAGGGTTAGGGTTAGGGTTAGGGTTGGTGTTAGGGTTAGGGTTAGGGTTAGGGTTAGGGTTGGTGTTAGGGTTAGGGTTAGGGTTAGGGTTAGGGTTACGGTTAGGGTTGGTGTTAGGGTTAGGGTTAGGGTTAGGGTTAGGATTAGGGTTAGGGTTGGTGTTAGGGTTAGGGTTAGGGTTAGGGTTGGTGTTAGGGTTAGGGTTAGGGTTAGGGTTAGGGTTGGTGTTAGGTATAGGTTTAGGGTTAGGGTTAGGGTTAGGGTTAGGATTAGGATTAGGGTTAGGGTTGGTGTTAGGGTTAGGGTTAGGTTTAGGGTTAGGGTTAGGGTTAGGGTTCGTGTTAGGCATAGGGTTAGGGTTAGGGTTAGGGTTAGGGTTAGTGTTAGGGTTAGGGTTAGGGTTTTGTTTAGGGTTGGTGTTAGGGTTAGGGTTAGGGTTAGGGTTAGGATTAGGGTTAGGGTTGGTGTTAGGGTTAGGGTTAGGGTTACGGTTAGGGTTGGTGTTAGGGTTAGGGTTAGGGTTAGGGTTAGGATTAGGGTTAGGGTTGGTGTTAGGGTTAGGGTTAAGGTTAGGGTTGGTGTTAGGGTTAGGGTTAGGGTTAGGGTTAGGGTTGGTGTTAGGTATTGGGTTAGGTTTAGGGTTAGGGTTAGGGTTAGGGTTGGTGTTAGGGTTAGGGTTAGGGTTAGGGTTAGTGTTAGGGTTAGGGTTAGGGTTAGGATTAGGATTAGGGTTAGAATTGGTGTTAGGGTTAGGGTTAGGTTTAGGGTTAGGGTCCGTGTTAGGCATAGGGTTAGGGTTAGGGTTAGGGTTAGGGTTGGTGTTAGGGTTAGGGTTAGGGTTAGGGTTAGGGTTGATATTAGCTTTAGGGTTAGGGTTAGGATTAGGGTTAGGGTTGGTGTTAGGGTTAGGGTTAGGGTTAGGGTTGGTGTTAGGGTTAGGGTTAGGGTTAGGGTTAGGGTTAGGGTTAGGGTTAGGGTTGGTGTTAGGGTTAGGGTTAGGGTTAGGGTTAGGGTTGGTGTTAGGGTTAGGGTTAGGGTTAGAGTTAGGGTTAGGGTTACGGTTAGGGTTGGTGTTAGGGTTAGGGTTAGGGTTAGGGTTAGGGTTGGTGTTAGGGTTAGGGTTTGGGTTAGGGTTAGGGTTGGTGTTACGTTTAGGGTTAGGGTTAGGGTTAGGGTTAGGGTTGGTGTTAGGGTTAGGGTTAGGGTTAGGGTTAGGGTTCGTGTTAGGCATAGGGTTAGGGTTAGGGTTAGGGTTAGGGTTACGGTTAGGGTTGGTGTTAGGGTTAGGGTTAGGGTTAGGGTTAGGATTAGGGTTAGGGTTGGTGTTAGGGTTAGGGCTAGGGTTAGGGTTGGTGTTAGGGTTAGGGTTAGGGTTAGGGTTAGGTTTGGTGTTAGGTATAGGGTTAGGGTTAGGGTTAGGGTTAGGGTTGGTGTTAGGGTTAGGGTTAGGGTTAGTGTTAGGGTTAGGGTTAGGGTTAGGATTAGGATTAGGGTTAGGGTTGGCGTTAGGGTTAGGGTTGGTGTTAGGGTTAGGGTTAGGGTTAGGGTTAGGGTTCGTGTTAGGCATAGGGTTAGGGTTAGGGTTAGGGTTAGGGTTAGGGTTGGTGTTAGGGTTAGGGTTAGGGTTTTGGTTAGGGTTGGTGTTAGGGTTAGGGTTAGGGTTAGGATTAGGGTTAGAGTTGGTGTTAAGGTTAGGGTTAGGGTTAGGGTTAGGGTTGGTGTTAGGGTTAGTGTTAGGGTTAGGGTTAGGGTTAGGGTTGGTGTTAGGGTTAGGGTTAGGGTTAGGGTTCGTGTTAGGCATAGGGTTAGGGTTAGGGTTAGGGTTAGGGTTGGTGTTAGGGTTAGGGTTAGGGTTTTGGTTAGGGTTGGTGTTAGGGTTAGGGTTAGGGTTAGGATTAGGGTTAGAGTTGGTGTTAAGGTTAGGGTTAGGGTTAGGGTTAGGGTTGGTGTTAGGGTTAGGGTTAGGGTTACGGTTAGGGTTGGTGTTAGTGTTAGGGTTAGGGTTAGGGTTGGGATTAGGGTTAGGGTTGGTGTTAGGGTTAGGGTTAGGGTTAGGGTTGGTGTTAGGGTTAGGGTTAGGGTTAGGGTTGGTGTTAGGTATAGGGTTAGGGTTAGGGTTAGGGTTAGGGTTAGGGTTAGGGTTGGTGTTAGAGTTAGGGTTAGGGTTAGGGTTAGTGTTAGGGTTAGGGTTAGGGTTAGGGTTAGGTTACCCCGAGCACTACCCCTCGCTCTAGGCCTACGCCTAGCACTACCTCTGGTCCTACCACTACCCCAGTCCCTATAGCTCCCCCTATCCATAGGCCCACCCCCATCCCTACCCCTAGCCACAGCTCCCACTCCTTGTCCTAGGCCTACTTCGAGGTTTACCCCGACACCCCCCCCTTGCCCTTTGCCTACCCCAGCGCTACGCCTACCGCTCCCACTAGCCCTACCTCGGGCCCTAGACCAACGCCCAGTGCTCACTCTAGTCCGAAGCCTAGCACTTGCCCGTCGCCAACCGGTACACCTTGCCCTACCAATAGCCAGAGCACTAACCCGTGTCCTACGAAATCACCCTGGACCCACCATTAGCCACACCCTAATCCAGCCCTACATCCGTTCGGAGTCCTAAAACTACCCGGAGCCATTTCGTGACACCTACCCCTAGTCCTCGGCCAACCCCTACCACTACCACTAGTCCTAGGCTTAACATGAGCCCTAACCCTAACACTGCCCGTGGGCCTCTGCCAACACTAGTGCTTCAACTAACCCTACCCCGAGCACTACCCCTCACCCTAGGCCTACGCGTAGCACTACCTCTGTTCCTACCACTCCCCTGGCCCTACAGCTCCCCCTACCCATAGGCCCACCCCCAACCCTACCACTAGCCACAGCTCCCACTCCTGGCTCTAGGCCTACTCGAGGTTTACCTCGACACCCACCCCTTGCCCTATGCCTACCCCAGCGCTACGCCTACCGCTCTCACTAGCCCTAGCTCGGGCCCTAGACCAACGCCCATGCCTCCTTCTAGTCCGAGGCCTAGAACTTGCCCGTCGCTGACCAGTAAACCTTGCCCTTGTTAGGGTTAGGGTTAGGGTTAGGGTTAGGGTTAGGGTTAGGATTAGGGTTTAGGGTTAGGGTTAGGGTTAGGGTTGGTGTTAGGGTTAGGGTTAGGGTTAGGGTTAGGGTTAGGGTTGGTGTTAGGGTTAGGGTTAGGGTTAGGGTTAGGGTTAGGGTTACGGTTAAGGTTGGTGTTAGGGTTAGGGTTAGGGTTAGGGTTAGGATTAGGGTTAGGGTTGGTGTTAGGGTTAGGGTTAGGGTTAGGGTTGGTGTTAAAGTTAGGGTTAGGGTTAGGGTTAGGGTTGGTGTTAGGTATAGGTTTAAGGTTAGGGTTAGGGTTAGGGTTAGGGTTGGTGTTAGGGTTAGGGTTAATGTTAGGGTTAGTGTTAGGGTTAGGGTTAGGGTTAGGATTAGGATTAGGGTTAGGGTTGGTGTTAGGGTTAGGGTTAGGTTTAGGGTTAGGGTTAGGGTTAGGGTTCGTGTTAGGCATAGGGTTAGGGTTAGGGTTAGGGTTAGGGTTAGGGTTGGTGTTAGGGTTAGGGTTAGGGTTAGGGTTAGGGTTAGGGTTAGGGTTGATGTTAGCTTTAGGGTTAGAATTAGGATTAGGGTTAGGGTTGGTGTTAGGGTTAGGGTTAGGGTTAGGGTTAGGGTTGGTGTTAGGGTTAGGGTTAGGGTTAGGGTTAGGGTTAGGGTTAGGGTTAGGGTTGGTGTTAGGGTTAGGGTTAGGGTTAGGGTTAGGGTTGGTGTTAGGGTTAGGGTTAGGATTAGAGTTAGGGTTAGGGTTAGGGTTAGGGTTGGTGTTAGGGTTAGGGTTAGGGTTAGGGTTAGGGTTGGTGTTAGGGTTAGGGTTAGGATTAGAGTTAGGGTTAGGGTTAGGGTTAGGGTTGGTGTTAGGGTTAGGGTTAGGGTTAGGGTTAGGGTTCGTGTTAGGCATAGGGTTTGGGTTAGGGTTAGGGTTAGGGTTACGGTTAGGGTTGGTGTTAGGGTTAGGGTTAGGGTTAGGATTAGGTTTAGGGTTGGTGTTAGGGTTAGGGTTAGGGTTAGGATTGGTGTTAGGGTTAGGGTTAGGGTTAGGGTTAGGGTTGGTGTTAGGTATAGGGTTAGGGTTAGGGTTAGGGTTAGGGTTAGGTTTGGTGTTAGGGTTAGGGTTAGGGTTAGGGTTAGTGTTAGGGTTAGGGTTAGGGTTAAAATTAGGATTAGGGTTAGGGTTGGTGTTAGGGTTAGGGTTAGGTTTAGGGTTAGGGTTAGGGTTAGGGTTCGTGTTAGGCATAGGGTTAGGGTTAGGGTTAGGGTTAGGGTTGGTGTTAGGGTTAGGGTTAGGGTTAGGGTTAGGGTTGGTGTTAGGGTTAGGGTTAGGGTTAGGGTTAGGGTTAGGGTTGGTGTTAGGGTTAGGGTTAGAGTTAGGGTTGGTGTTAGGTATAGGGTTAGGGTTAGGGTTAGGGTTAGGGTTAGGGTTGGTGTTAGAGTTAGGGTTAGGGTTAGGGTTAGTGTTAGGGTTAGGGTTAGGGTTAGGGTTAGGTTACCCCGAGCACTACCCCTCGCCCTAGGCCTACGCCTAGCACTACCTCTGGTCCTACCCCTACCCCAGTTTCTACAGCTCCCCCTACCCATAGGCCCACCCCCATCCCTACCCCTAGCCACAGCTCCCACTCCTGGTTTTAGGCCTACTTCGAGGTTTACCCCGATACCCACCCCTTGCCCTTTGCCTACCCAAGCGCTACGCCTACCGCTCCCACTTGCCCTACCTCGGGCCCTAGACCAACGCCCAGTGCTCACTCTATTCCGAAGCCTAGCACTTGCCTGTCGCCAACCGGTACACCTTGCCCTACCAATAGCCAGAGCACTAACCCGTGTCCTACGAAATCACCCTGGACCCACCATTAGCCACACCCTAATCCAGCCCTACATCCGTTCGGAGTCCTAGGACTACCCGGAGCCATTTCGTGACACCTACCCCTAGTCCTCGGCCAACCCCTACCACTACCACTAGTCCTAGGCTTAACATGAGCCCTAACCCTAACACTGCCCGTGTGCCTCTGCCAACCACTAGCCCTTCAACTAACCCTACCCCGAGCACTACCCCTCGCCCTAGGCCTACGCCTAACACTACCTCTGTTCCTACCACTACCCTGGCCCTACAGCTCCGCCTACCCATAGGCCCACCCCCAACCCTACCACTAGCCACAGCTCCCACTCCTGGCTCTAGGCTTACTCGAGGTTTACCTCGACACCCACTCCTTGCCCTATGCCTACCCCAGCGCTACGCCTACCGCTCTCACTAGCCCTAGCTCGGGCCCTAGACCAACGCCCATGCCTCCTTCTAGTCCGAGGCCTAGAACTTGCCCGTCGCTGACCAGTAAACCTTGCCCTTGTTATGTTTAGGGTTAAGGTTAGGGTTAGGGTTAGGGTTAGGATTAGGGTTTAGCGTTAGGGTTAGTGTTAGGGTTGGTGTTAGGATTAGGGTTTAGGGTTAGGGTTAGTGTTAGGGTTGGTGTTAAGGTTAGGGTTAGGTTTAGGGTTAGGGTTAGGGTTAGGGTTCGTGTTAGGCATAGGGTTAGGGTTAGGGTTAGGGTTAGGGTTAGGGTTGGTGTTAGGGTTAGGGTTAGGGTTTTGGTTAGGTTGGTGTTAGGGTTAGGGTTAGGGTTAGGATTAGGGTTAGAGTTGGTGTTAAGGTTAGGGTTAGGGTTAGGGTTAGGGTTGGTGTTAGGGTTAGGGTTAGGGTTAGGGTTAGGGTTAGGGTTGGTGTTAGGGTTAGGGTTAGGGTTAGGGTTAGGGTTGGTTTTAGAGTTAGGGTTAGGGTTAGGGTTAGTGTTAGGGTTAGGGTTAGGGTTAGGGTTAGGTTACCCCGAGCACTACCCCTCGCTCTAGGCCTACGCCTAGCACTACCTCTGGTACTACCACTACCCCAGTCCCTATAGCTCCCCCTACCCATAGGCCCACCCCCATCCCTACCCCTAGCCACAGCTCCCACTCCTGGTCCTAGGCCTACTTCGAGGTTTACCCCGACACCCCCCCCTTGCCCTTTGCCTACCCCAGCGCTACGCCTACCGCTCCCACTAGCCCTACCTCGGGCCCTAGACCAACGCCCAGTGCTCACTCTAGTCCGAAGCCTAGCACTTGCCCGTCGCCAACCGGTACACCTTGCCCTACCAATAGCCAGAGCACTAACCCGTGTCCTACGAAATCACCCTGGACCCACCATTAGCCACACCCTAATCCAGCCCTACATCCGTTCGGAGTCCTAAAACTACCCGGCACCATTTCGTGACACCTACCCCTAGTCCTCGGCCAACCCCTACCACTACCACTAGTCCTAGGCTTAACATGAGCCCTAACCCTAACACTGCCCGTGGGCCTCTGCCAACACTAGTGCTTCAACTAACCCTACCCCGAGCACTACCCCTCGCCCTAGGCCTACGCCTAGCACTACCTCTGTTCCTACCACTACCCTGGCCCTACAGCTCCCCCTACCCATAGGCCCACCCCCAACCCTACCACTAGCCACAGCTCCCACTCCTGGCTCTAGGCCTACTCGAGGTTTACCTCGACACCCACCCCTTGCCCTATGCCTACCCCAGCGCTACGCCTACCGCTCTCACTAGCCCTAGCTCGGGCCCTAGACCAACGCCCATGCCTCCTTCTAGTCCGAGGCCTAGAACTTGCCCGTCGCTGACCAGTAAACCTTGCCCTTGTTAGGGTTAGGGTTAGGGTTAGGGTTAGGGTTAGGGTTAGGATTAGGGTTTAGGGTTAGGGTTAGGGTTAGGGTTGGTGTTAGGGTTAGGGTTAGGGTTAGGGTTAGGGTTAGGGTTGGTGTTAGGGTTAGGGTTAGGGTTAGGGTTAGGGTTAGGGTTACGGTTAAGGTTGGTGTTAGGGTTAGGGTTAGGGTTAGGGTTATGATTAGGGTTAGGGTTGGTGTTAGGGTTAGGGTTAGGGTTAGGGTTGGTGTTAGGGTTAGGGTTAGGGTTAGGGTTAGGGTTGGTGTTAGGTATAGGTTTAGGGTTAGGGTTAGGGTTAGGGTTAGGGTTGGTGTTAGGGTTAGGGTTAATGTTAGGGTTAGTGTTAGGGTTAGGGTTAGGGTTAGGATTAGGATTAGGGTTAGGGTTGGTGTTAGGGTTAGGGTTAGGTTTAGGGTTAGGGTTAGGGTTAGGGTTCGTGTTAGGCATAGGGTTAGGGTTAGGGTTAGGGTTAGGGTTAGGGTTGGTGTTAGGGTTAGGGTTAGGGTTAGGGTTAGGGTTAGGTTTGATGTTAGCTTTAGGGTTAGAATTAGGATTAGGGTTAGGGTTGGTGTTAGGTTTAGGGTTAGGGTTAGGGTTAGGGTTGGTGTTAGGGTTAGGGTTAGGGTTAGGGTTAGGGTTAGGGTTAGGGTTGGTGTTAGGGTTAGGGTTAGGGTTAGGGTTAGGGTTGGTGTTAGGGTTAGGGTTAGGATTAGAGTTAGGGTTAGGGTTAGGGTTAGGGTTGGTGTTAGGGTTAGGGTTAGGGTTAGGGTTAGGGTTGGTGTTAGGGTTAGTGTTTGGGTTAGGGTTAGGGTTGGTGTTACGTTTAGGGTTAGGGTTAGGTTTAGGGTTAGGGTTGGTGTTAGGGTTAGGGTTAGGGTTAGGGTTAGGGTTCGTGTTAGGCATAGGGTTTGGGTTAGGGTTAGGGTTAGGGTTACGGTTAGGGTTGGTGTTAGGGTTAGGGTTAGGGTTAGGATTAGGGTTAGGGTTGGTGTTAGGGTTAGGGTTAGGGTTAGGATTGGTGTTAGGGTTAGGGTTAGGGTTAGGGTTAGGGTTAGGGTTGGTGTTAGGTATAGGGTTAGGGTTAGGGTTAGGGTTAGGGTTAGGTTTGGTGTTAGGGTTAGGGTTAGGGTTAGGGTTAGTGTTAGGGTTAGGGTTAGGGTTAAGATTAGGATTAGGGTTAGGGTTGGTGTTAGGGTTAGGGTTAGGTTTAGGGTTAGGGTTAGGGTTAGGATTCGTGTTAGGCTTAGGGTTAGGGTTAGGGTTAGGGTTAGGTATAGGGTTAGTGTTAGGGTTAGGGTTAGGGTTAGGGTTGGTGTTAGAGTTAGGGTTAGGGTTAGGTTTAGTGTTAGGGTTAGGGTTAGGGTTAGGGTTAGGTTACCCCGAGCACTACCCCTCGCCCTAGGCCTACGCCTAGCACTACCTCTGGTCCTACCCCTATTCCAGTCCCTACAGCTCCCCCTACCCATAGGCCCAACCCCATCCCTACCCCTAGCCACAGCTCCCACTCCTGGTCCTAGGCCTACTTCGAGGTTTACCCCGATACCCACCCCTTGCCCTTTGCCTACCCCAGCGCTACGCCTACCGCTCCCACTAGCCCTACCTCGGGCCCTAGACCAACGCCCAGTGCTCACTCTATTCCGAAGCCTAGCACTTGCCTGTCGCCAACCGGTACACCTTGCCCTACCAATAGCCAGAGCACTAACCCGTGTCCTACGAAATCACCCTGGACCCACCATTAGCCACACCCTAATCCAGCCCTACATCCGTTCGGAGTCCTAGGACTACCCGGAGCCATTTCGTGACACCTACCCCTAGTCCTCGGCCAACCCCTACCACTACCACTAGTCCTAGGCTTAACATGAGCCCTAACCCTAACACTGCCCGTGTGCCTCTGCCAACCACTAGCCCTTCAACTAACCCTACCCCGAGCACTACCCCTCGCCCTAGGCCTACGCCTAGCACTACCTCTGTTCCTACCACTACCCTGGCCCTACAGCTCCGCCTACCCATAGGCCCACCCCCAACCCTACCACTAGCCACAGCTCCCACTCCTGGCTCTAGGCTTACTCGAGGTTTACCTCGACACCCACTCCTTGCCCTATGCCTACCCCAGCGCTACGCCTACCGCTCTCACTAGCCCTAGCTCAGGCCCTAGACCAACGCCCATGCCTCCTTCTAGTCCGAGGCCTAGAACTTGCCCGTCGCTGACCAGTAAACCTTGCCCTTGTTATGGTTAGGGTTAAGGTTAGGGTTAGGGTT
>NW_027669052.1:647500-650000 GCF_964194185.1 Rhinolophus hipposideros
TTGGTGTTAGGGTTAGGGTTAGGGTTAGGGTTCGTGTTAGGCATAGGGTTAGGGTTAGGGTTAGGGTTACGGTTAGGGTTGGTGTTAGGGTTAGGGTTAGGGTTACGGTTAGGATTAGGGTTAGGGTTGGTGTTAGGGTTAGGGTTAGGGTTAGGGTTGGTGTTAGGGTTAGGGTTAGGGTTAGGGTTGGTGTTAGGTATAGGGTTAGGGTTAGGGTTAGGGTTAGGGTTAGGGTTAGGGTTGGTGTTAGGGTTAGGGTTAGGGTTAGGGTTAGTGTTAGGGTTAGGGTTAGGGTTAGGATTAGGATTTGGGTTAGGGTTGGTGTTAGGGTTAGGGTTAGGTTTAGGGTTAGGGTTAGGGTTAGGGTTCGTGTTAGGCATAGGGTTAGGGTTAGGGTTAGAGTTAAAGTTAGGGTTCGTGTTAGGCATAGGGTTAGGGTTAGGGTTAGGGTTAGGGTTAGGGTTGGTGTTAGGGTTAGGGTTAGGGTTTTGGTTAGGGTTGGTGTTAGGGTTAGGGTTAGGGTTAGGATTAGGGTTAGAGTTGGTGTTAAGGTTAGGGTTAGGGTTAGGGTTAGGGTTGGTGTTAGGGTTAGGGTTAGGGTTAGGGTTAGGGTTAGGGTTAGGGTTGGTGTTAGGGTTAGGGTTAGGGTTAGGGTTAGTGTTAGGGTTAGGGTTAGGGTTAGGGTTAGGTTACCCCGAGCACTACCCCTCGCCCTAGGTCTACGCCTAGCACTACCTCTGGTCCTACCCCTACCCCAGTCCCTACAGCTCCCCCTACCCATAGGCCCACCCCCATCCCTACCCCTAGCCACAGCTCCCACTCCTGGTCCTAGGCCTACTTCGAGGTTTACCCCGATACCCACCCCTTGCCCTTTGCCTACCCCAGCGCTACGCCTACCGCTCCCACTAGCCCTACCTCGGGCCCTAGACCAACGCCCAGTGCTCACTCTATTCCGAAGCCTAGCACTTGCCTGTCGCCAACCGGTACACCTTGCCCTACCAATAGCCAGAGCACTAACCCGTGTCCTACGAAATCACCCTGGACCCACCATTAGCCACACCCTAATCCAGCCCTACATCCGTTCGGAGTCCTAGGACTACCCGGAGCCATTTCGTGACACCTACCCCTAGTCCTCGGCCAACCCCTACCACTACCACTAGTCCTAGGCTTAACATGAGCCCTAACCCTAACACTGCCCGTGGGCCTCTGCCAACCACTAGCCCTTCAACTAACCCTACCCCGAGCACTACCCCTTGCCCTAGGCCTACGCCTAGCACTACCTCTGTTCCTACCACTACCCTGGCCCTACAGCTCCCCCTACCCATAGGCCCACCCCCAACCCTACCACTAGCCACAGCTCCCATTCCTGGCTCTAGGCCTACTCGAGGTTTACCTCGACACCCACTCCTTGCCCTATGCCTACCCCAGCGCTACGCCTACCGCTCTCACTAGCCCTAGCTCGGGCCCTAGACCAACGCCCATGCCTCCTTCTAGTCCGAGGCCTAGAACTTGCCCGTCGCTGACCAGTAAACCTTGCCCTTGTTATGGTTAGGGTTAAGGTTAGGGTTAGGGTTAGGGTTAGGATTAGGGTTTAGGGTTAGGGTTAGTGTTAGGGTTGGTGTTAGGGTTAGGGTTAGGGTTAGGGTTAGGGTTGGTGTTAGGGTTAGGGTTAGGGTTAGGGTTAGGGTTACGGTTAGGGTTGGTGTTAGGGTTAGGGTTAGGGTTAGGGTTAGGATTAGGGTTAGGGTTGGTGTTAGGGTTAGGGTTAGGGTTAGGGTTAGGGTTGGTGTTAGGGTTAGGGTTAGGGTTAGGGTTAGGGTTGGTGTTAGGTATAGGGTTAGGGTTAGGGTTAGGGTTAGGGTTGGTGTTAGGGTTAGGGTTAGGGTTAGGGTTAGTGTTAGGGTTAGGGTTATGGTAGGATTAGGATTAGGGTTAGGTTTGGTGTTAGGGTTAGGGTTAGGTTTAGGGTTAGGGTTCGTGTTAGGCATAGGTTTAGGGTTAGGGTTAGGGTTAGGGTTAGGGTTGGTGTTAGGGTTAGGGTTCGGGTTAGGGTTAGGGTTGATGTTAGGTTTAGAGTTAGGGTTAGGATTAGGGTTAGGGTTGGTGTTAGGGTTAGGGTTAGAATTAGGGTTAGGGTTGGTGTTATGGTTAGGGTTAGGGTTAGGGTTAGGGTTAGGGTTAGGGTTAGGGTTGATGTTTGTGTTAGGGTTAGGGTTAGGGTTAGGTTTAGGGTTAGGGTTAGGGTTGGTGTTAGGGTTAGGGTTAGGGTTAGGGTTAGGGTTGGTGTTAGGTATAGGGTTAGGGTTAGGTTTAGGGTTAGTGTTAGGGTTAGGGTTAGGGTTAGGATTAGGATTAGGGTTAGGGTTGGTGTTAGGGTTAGGGTTAGGTTTAGGGTTAGGGTTCGTGTTAGGCCTAGTGTTAGGGTTAGGGTTAGGGTTGGTATTAGGGTTAGGGTTAGGGTTAGGGTTAGGGTTGGTGTTAGGGTTAGGGTTTGGGTTAG
>NW_027669052.1:655000-657500 GCF_964194185.1 Rhinolophus hipposideros
AGGGTTAGGGTTAGGGTTAGGGTTAGGGTTGGTGTTAGGGTTAGGGTTTGGGTTAGGGTTAGGGTTGGTGTTAGGTTTAGGGTTAGGTTTAGGGTTAGGGTTAGGGTTAGGGTTCGTGTTAGGCATAGGGTTAGGGTTAGGGTTAGGGTTAGGGTTGGTGTTCGGGTTAGGGTTAGGGTTTTGGTTAGGGTTGGTGTTAGGGTTAGGGTTAGGGTTAGGATTAGGGTTAGAGTTGGTGTTAAAGTTAGGGTTAGTGTTAGGGTTAGGGTTGGTGTTAGGGTTAGGGTTAGGGTTAGGGTTAGGGTTAGGGTTGGTGTTAGGGTTAGGGTTAGGGTTAGGGTTGGTGTTAGGTATAGGGTTAGGGGTAGGGTTAGGGTTAGGGTTGGTGTTAGGGTTAGGGTTAGGGTTAGGGTTAGTGTTAGGGTTAGGGTCAGGGTTAGGGTTAGTTTACCCCGAGCACTACCCCTCGCCCTAGGCCTACGCCTAGCACTACCTCTGGTCCTACCCCTACCCCAGTCCCTACAGCTCCCCCTACCCATAGGCCCACCCCCATCCCTACCCCTAGCCACAGCTCCCACTCCTGGTCCTAGGCCTACTTCGAGGTTTACCCCGACACCCACCCCTTGCCCTTTGCCTACCCCAGCGCTACGCCTACCGCTCCCACTAGCCCTACCTCGGGCCCTAGACCAACGCCCAGTGCTCACTCTAGTCCGAAGCCTAGCACTTGCCCGTCGCCAACCGGTACACCTTGCCCTACCAATAGCCAGAGCACTAACCCGTGTCCTACGAAATCACCCTGGACCCACCATTAGCCACACCCTAATCCAGCCCTACATTTGTTCGGAGTCCTAGGACTACCCGGAGCCATTTCGTGACACCTACCCGTAGTCCTCGGCCAACCCCTACCACTACCACTAGTCCTAGGCTTAACATGAGCCCTAACCCTAACACTGCCCGTGGGCCTCTGCCAAACACTAGCCCTTCAACTAACCCTACCCCGAGCACTACCCCTCGCCCTAGGCCTACGCCTAGCACTACCTCTGTTCCTACCACTACCCTGGCCCTACAGCTCCCCCTACCCATAGGCCCACCCCCAACCCTACCACTAGCCACAGCTCCCACTCCTGGCTCTAGGCCTACTCGAGGTTTACCTCGACACCCACCCCTTGCCCTATGCCTACCCCAGCGCTACGCCTACCGCTCTCAGTAGCCCTAGCTCGGGCCCTAGACCAACGCCCATGCCTCCTTCTAGTCCGAGGCCTAGAACTTGCCCGTCGCTGACCAGTAAACCTTGCCCTTGTTAGGGTTAGGGTTAGGGTTAGGGTTAGGGTTAGGGTTAGGGTTAGGATTAGGGTTTAGGGTTAGCGTTAGGGTTAGGGTTGGTGTTAGGGTTAGGGTTAGGGTTAGGGTTGGTGTTAGTTTTAGGGTTAGGGTTAAGAACAGGGTTACGGTTAGGGTTGGTGTTATGGTTAGGTTTAGGGTTAGGGTTAGGATTAGGGTTAGGGTTGGTGTTCGGGTTAGGGTTAGGGTTAGGGTTGGTGTTAAGGTTAGGGTTAGGGTTAGGGTTAGGGTTGGTGTTAGGTATAGGTAAAGGGTTAGGGTTAGGGTTAGGGTTGGTATTAGGGTTAGGGTTAATGTTAGGGTTAGTGTTAGGGTTAGGGTTAGGCTTAGGATTAGGATTAGGGTTAGGGTTGGTGTTAGGGTTAGGGTTAGGTTTAGGGTTAGGGTTAGGGTTAGGGTTTGTGTTAGGCATAGGGTTAGGGTTAGGGTTAGGGTTAGGGTTAGGGTTGGTGTTAGGGTTAGGGTTAGGGTTAGGGTTAGGGTTGATGTTAGCTTTAGGGTTAGAATTAGGATTAGGGTAAGGGTTGGTGTTAGGGTTAGGGTTAGGGTTAGGGTTAGGGTTGGTGTTAGGGTTAGGGTTAGGGTTAGGGTTAGGTTTAGGGTTAGGGTTGGTGTTAGGGTTAGGGTTAGGGTTAGGGTTAGGGTTGGTGTTAGGGTTAGGGTTAGGATTAGAGTTAGGGTTAGGGTTAGGGTTAGGGTTGGTGTTAGGGTTAGGGTTAGGGTTAGGGTTAGGGTTGGTGTTAGGGTTAGGGTTTGGGTTAGGGTTAGGGTTGGTGTTACGTTTAGGGTTAGGGTTAGGTTTAGGGTTAGGGTTGGTGTTAGGGTTAGGGTTAGGTTTAGGGTTCGTGTTAGGCATAGGGTTAGGGTTAGGGTTAGGGTTAGGGTTACAGTTAGGGTTGGTGTTAGGGTTAGGGTTAGGGTTAGGATTAGGGTTAGGGTTGGTGTTAGGGTTAGGGTTAGTGTTAGGGTTGGTGTTAGGGTTAGGGTTAGGGTTAGGGTTAGGGTTGGTGTTAGGTATAGGGTTAGGGTTAGGGTTAGGGTTAGGGTTAGGTTTGGTGTTAGGGTTAGGGTTAGGGTTAGGGTTAGTGTTAGGGTTAGGGTTAAGATTAGGATTAGGGTTAGGGTTGGTGTTAGGGTTAGGGTTAGGTTTAGGGTTAGG
>NW_027669052.1:662500-665000 GCF_964194185.1 Rhinolophus hipposideros
TGCCCTACCAATAGCCAGAGCACTAACCCGTGTCCTACGAAATCACCCTGGACCCTCCATTAGCCACACCCTAATCCAGCCCTACATTTGTTCGGAGTCCTAGGACTACCCGGAGCCATTTCGTGACACCTACCCGTAGTCCTCGGCCAACCCCTATTACTACCACTAGTCCTAGGCTTAACATGAGCCCTAACCCTAACACTGCCCGTGGGCCTCAGCCAAACACTAGCCCTTCAACTAACCCTACCCCGAGCACTACCCCTCGCCCTAGGCCTACGCCTAGCACTACCTCTGTTCCTACCACTACCCTGGCCCTACAGCTCCCCCTACCCATAGGCCCACCCCCAACCCTACCACTAGCCACAGCTCCCACTCCTGGCTCTAGGCCTACTCGAGGTTTACCTCGACACCCACCCCTTGCCCTATGCCTACCCCAGCGCTACGCCTACCGCTCTCAGTAGCCCTAGCTCGGGCCCTAGACCAACGCCCATGCCTCCTTCTAGTCCGAGGCCTAGAACTTGCCCGTCGCTGACCAGTAAACCTTGCCCTTGTTAGGGTTAGGGTTAGGGTTAGGGTTAGGGTTAGGGTTAGGGTTAGGATTAGGGTTTAGGGTTAGCGTTAGGGTTAGGGTTGGTGTTAGGGTTAGGGTTAGGGTTAGGGTTGGTGTTAGTTTTAGGGTTAGGGTTAAGAACAGGGTTACGGTTAGGGTTGGTGTTATGGTTAGGTTTAGGGTTAGGGTTAGGATTAGGGTTAGGGTTGGTGTTCGGGTTAGGGTTAGGGTTAGGGTTGGTGTTAAGGTTAGGGTTAGGGTTAGGGTTAGGGTTGGTGTTAGGTATAGGTAAAGGGTTAGGGTTAGGGTTAGGGTTGGTATTAGGGTTAGGGTTAATGTTAGGGTTAGTGTTAGGGTTAGGGTTAGGCTTAGGATTAGGATTAGGGTTAGGGTTGGTGTTAGGGTTAGGGTTAGGTTTAGGGTTAGGGTTAGGGTTAGGGTTTGTGTTAGGCATAGGGTTAGGGTTAGGGTTAGGGTTAGGGTTAGGGTTGGTGTTAGGGTTAGGGTTAGGGTTAGGGTTAGGGTTGATGTTAGCTTTAGGGTTAGAATTAGGATTAGGGTAAGGGTTGGTGTTAGGGTTAGGGTTAGGGTTAGGGTTAGGGTTGGTGTTAGGGTTAGGGTTAGGGTTAGGGTTAGGTTTAGGGTTAGGGTTGGTGTTAGGGTTAGGGTTAGGGTTAGGGTTAGGGTTGGTGTTAGGGTTAGGGTTAGGATTAGAGTTAGGGTTAGGGTTAGGGTTAGGGTTGGTGTTAGGGTTAGGGTTAGGGTTAGGGTTAGGGTTGGTGTTAGGGTTAGGGTTTGGGTTAGGGTTAGGGTTGGTGTTACGTTTAGGGTTAGGGTTAGGTTTAGGGTTAGGGTTGGTGTTAGGGTTAGGGTTAGGTTTAGGGTTCGTGTTAGGCATAGGGTTAGGGTTAGGGTTAGGGTTAGGGTTACAGTTAGGGTTGGTGTTAGGGTTAGGGTTAGGGTTAGGATTAGGGTTAGGGTTGGTGTTAGGGTTAGGGTTAGTGTTAGGGTTGGTGTTAGGGTTAGGGTTAGGGTTAGGGTTAGGGTTGGTGTTAGGTATAGGGTTAGGGTTAGGGTTAGGGTTAGGGTTAGGTTTGGTGTTAGGGTTAGGGTTAGGGTTAGGGTTAGTGTTAGGGTTAGGGTTAAGATTAGGATTAGGGTTAGGGTTGGTGTTAGGGTTAGGGTTAGGTTTAGGGTTAGGGTTAGGGTTAGGGTTCGTGTTAGGCATAGGGTTAGGGTTAGGGTTAGGGTTAGGGTTAGGGTTGGTGTTAGGGTTAGGTTTAGGGTTAGGGTTAGGGTTGGTGTTAGGGTTAGGGTTAGGGTTAGGGTTAGGGTTAGGGTTAGGGTTGGTGTTAGGGTTAGGGTTAGGGTTAGGGTTGGTGTTAGGTATAGGGTTAGGGTTAGGGTTAGGGTTAGGGTTAGGGTTGGTGTTAGGGTTAGGGTTAGTGTTAGGGTTAGGTTACCCCGAGCACTACCCCTCGCCCTAGGACTACGCCTAGCACTACCTCTGGTCCTACCCCTACCCCAGTCCCTACAGCTCCCCCTACCCATAGGCCCACCCCCATCCCTACCCCTAGCCACAGCTCCCACTCCTGGTCCTAGGCCTACTTCGAGGTTTACCCCGATACCCACCCCTTGCCCTTTGCCTACCCCAGCGCTACGCCTACCGCTCCCACTAGCCCTACCTCGGGCCCTAGACCAACGCCCAGTGCTCACTCTATTCCGAAGCCTAGCACTTGCCTGTCGCCAACCGGTACACCTTGCCCTACCAATAGCCAGAGCACTAACCCGTGTCCTACGAAATCACCCTGGACCCACCATTAGCCACACCCTAATCCAGCCCTACATCCGTTCGGAGTCCTAGGACTACCCGGAGCCATTTCGTGACACCTACCCCTAGTCCTCGGCCAACCCCTACCACTACCACTAGTCCTAGGCTTAACATGAGCC
>NW_027669052.1:670000-882500 GCF_964194185.1 Rhinolophus hipposideros
GTTAGGGTTAGGTTTAGGGTTGGTGTTAGGTATAGGTTTAGGGTTAGGGTTAGGGTTAGGGTTGGTGTTAGGGTTAGGGTTAGTGTTAGGGTAGGGTTAGGGTTAGGATTAGGATTAGGGTTAGGGTTGGTGTTAGGGTTAAGGTTAGGTTTAAGGTTAGGGTTAGGGTTAGGGTTCGTGTTAGGCATAGGGTTAGGGTTAGGGTTAGGGTTAGGGTTAGGTTACCCCGAGCACTACCCCTCGCCCTAGGCCTACGCCTAGCACTACCTCTGGTCCTACCCCTACCCCAGTCCCTACAGCTCCCCCTAACCATAGGCCCACCCCCATCCCTACACCTAGCCACAGCTTTCACTCCTGGTCCTAGGCCTACTTCGAGGTTTACCCCGACACCCACCCCTTGCCCTTTGCCTACCCCAGCGCTACGCCTACTGCTCCCACTAGCCCTACCTCGGGCCCTAGACCAACGCCCAGTGCTCACTCTAGTCCGAAGCCTAGCACTTGCCCGTCGCCAACCGGTACACCTTGCCCTACCAATAGCCAGAGCACTAACCCGTGTCCTACGAAATCACCCTGGACCCACCATTAGCCACACCCTAATACAGCCCTACATCCGTTCGGAGTCCTATGACTACCCGGAGCCATTTCGTGACACCTACTCCTAGTCCTCGGCCAACCCCTACCACTACCACTAGTCCTAGGCTTAACATGAGCCCTAACAATAACACTGCCCGTGGGCCACTGCCAAACACTAGCCCTTCAACTAACCCTACCCCGAGCACTACCCCTCGCCCTAGGCCTACGCCTAGCACTACCTCTGTTCCTACCACTACCCTGGCCCTACAGCTCCCCCTACCCATAGGCCCACCCCCAACCCCACCACTAGCCACAGCTCCAACTCCTGGCTCTAGGCCTACTCGAGGTTTACCTCGACACCCACCCCTTGCCCTATGCCTACCCCAGCGCTACGCCTACCGCTCTCACTAGCCCTAGCTTGGGCCCTAGACCAACGCCCATGCATCCTTCTAGTCCGAGGCCTGGAACTTGCCCGTCGCTGACCAGTAAACCTTGCCCTTGTTAGGGTTAGGGTTAGGGTTAGGGTTAGGGTTAGGATTAGGGTTTAGGGTTAGGGTTAGGGTAGGGTTGGTGTTAGGGTTAGGGTTAGGGTTAGGGTTGGTGTTAGGTTTAATGTTAGGGTTAGGGTTAGGGTTACGGTTAGGGTTGGTGTTAGGGTTAGGGTTAGGGTTAGGGTTAGGATTAGGGTTAGGGTTGGTGTTAGGGTTAGGATTAGGGTTAGGGTTGGTGTTAGGGTTAGGGTTAGGGTTAGGGTTAGTGTTGGTGTTAGGTATAGGGTTAGGGTTAGGGTTAGGGTTAGATTTGGTGTTAGGGTTAGGGTTAGGGTTAGTGTTAGGGTTAGGGTTAGGGTTAGGATTAGGATTAGGGTTAGGGTTGGTGTTAGGGTTAGGGTTAGGTTTAGGGTTAGGGTTCGTGTTAGGCATAGGGTTAGGGTTAGGGTTAGGGTTAGGGTTACGGTTAGGGTTGGTGTTAGGGTTAGGGTTAGGGTTAGGGTTAGGATTAGGGTTAGGGTTGGTGTTAGGGTTAGGGTTAGGGTTAGGGTTGGTGTTTGGGTTAGGGTTAGGGTTAGGGTTAGGTTTGGTGTTAGGTATAGGGTTAGGGTTAGGGTTAGTGTTAGGGTTAGGGTTGGTGTTAGGGTTAGGGTTAGGGTTAGGGTTAGTGTTAGGTTTAGGGTTAGGGTTAGGATTAGGATTTGGGTTAGGTTGGTGTTAGGGTTAGGGTTAGGTTTAGGGTTAGGGTTAGGTTTAGGGTTCGTGTTAGGCATAGGGTTAGGGTTAGGGTTAGAGTTAGGGTTAGGGTTGGTGTTAGGGTTAGGGTTAGGGTTTTGGTTAGGGTTGGTGTTAGGGTTAGGGTTAGGGTTAGGATTAGGGTTAGAGTTGGTGTTAATGTTAGGGTTAGGGTTAGGGTTAGGGTTGGTGTTAGGGTTAGGGTTAATGTTAGGGTTAGGATTAGGTTTAGGGTTGGTGTTAGGGTTAGGGTTAGGGTTAGGATTGGTGTTAGGGTTAGGGTTTCGGTTAGGGTTAGGGTTGGTGTTAGGTTTAGGGTTAGATTAGGGTTAGGGTTAGGGTTAGGGTTAGGGTTCATGTTAGGCATAGGGTTAGGGTTAGGGTTAGGGTTAGGGTTAGGGTTGGTGTTCGGGTTAGGGTTAGGGTTTTGGTTAGGGTTGGTGTTAGGGTTAGGGTTAGGGTTAGGATTAGGGTTAGAGTTGGTGTTAAAGTTAGGGTTAGTGTTAGGGTTAGGGTTGGTGTTAGGGTTAGGGTTAGGGTTAGGGTTAGGGTTGGTGTTAGGGTTAGGGTTAGGGTTAGGGTTGGTGTTAGGTATAGGGTTAGGGGTAGGGTTAGGGTTAGGGTTGGTGTTAGGGTTAGGGTTAGGGTTAGGGTTAGTGTTAGGGTTAGGGTCAGGGTTAGGGTTAGGTTACCCCGAGCACTACCCCTCGTCCTAGGCCTACGCCTAGCACTACCTCTGGTCCTACCCCTTCCCCAGTCCCTACAGCTCCCCCTACCCATAGGCCCACCCCCATCCCTACCCCTAGCCACAGCTCCCACTCCTGGTCCTAGGCCTACTTCGAGGTTTACCCCGACACCCACCCCTTGCCCTTTGCCTACCCCAGCGCTACGCCTACCGCTCCCACTAGCCCTACCTCGGGCCCTAGACCAACGCCCAGTGCTCACTCTAGTCCGAAGCCTAGCACTTGCCCGTCGCCAACCGGTACACCTTGCCCTACCAATAGCCAGAGCACTAACCCGTGTCCTACGAAATCACCCTGGACCCACCATTAGCCACACCCTAATCCAGCCCTACATTTGTTCGGAGTCCTAGGACTACCCGGAGCCATTTCGTGACACCTACCCGTAGTCCTCGGCCAACCCCTACCACTACCACTAGTCCTAGGCTTAACATGAGCCCTAACCCTAACACTGCCCGTGGGCCTCTGCCAAACACTAGCCCTTCAACTAACCCTACCCCGAGCACTACCCCTCGCCCTAGGCCTACGCCTAGCACTACCTCTGTTCCTACCACTACCCTGGCCCTACAGCTCCCCCTACCCATAGGCCCACCCCCAACCCTACCACTAGCCACAGCTCCCACTCCTGGCTCTAGGCCTACTCGAGGTTTACCTCGACACCCACCCCTTGCCCTATGCCTACCCCAGCGCTACGCCTACCGCTCTCAGTAGCCCAAGCTCGGGCCCTAGACCAACGCCCATGCCTCCTTCTAGTCCGAGGCCTAGAACTTGCCCGTCGCTGACCAGTAAACCTTGCCCATGTTAGGGTTAGGGTTAGGGTTAGGGTTAGGGTTAGGGTTAGGGTTAGGGTTAGGATTAGGGTTTAGGGTTAGCGTTAGGGTTAGGGTTGGTGTTAGGGTTAGGGTTAGGGTTAGGGTTGGTGTTAGGTTTAGGGTTAGGGTTAGGGTTAGGGTTACGGTTAGGGTTGGTGTTAGGGTTAGGTTTAGGGTTAGGGTTAGGGTTACGGTTAGGGTTGGTGTTAGGGTTAGATTTAGGGTTAGGGTTAGGATTAGGGTTAGGGTTGGTATTAGGGTTAGGGTTAGGGTTAGGGTTGGTGTTAGGGTTAAGGTTAGGGTTAGGGTTAGGGTTGGTGTTAGGTATAGGTTTAGGGTTAGGGTTAGGGTTAGGGTTAGGGTTGGTGTTAGGGTTAGGGTTAGGGTTAGGGTTGGTGTTAGGGTTAGGGTTAGGGTTAGGGTTAGTGTTAGGGTTAGGGTTAGGGTTAGGATTAGGATTAGGGTTAGGGTTGGTGTTAGGGTTAGGGTTAGGTTTAGGGTTAGGGTTCGTGTTAGGCATAGGGTTAGGGTTAGGGTTAGGGTTAGGGTTGGTGTTAGGGTTAGGGTTAGGGTAAGGGTTAGGGTTGATGTTAGCTTTAGGGTTAGGGTTAGGATTAGGGTTAGGGTTGATGTTAGGGTTAGGGTTAGGGTTAGGGTTAGGGTTGGTGTTAGGGTTAGGGTTAGGGTTAGGGTTAGGGTTAGGGTTAGGGTTGGTGTTAGGGTTAGGGTTAGGGTTAGGGTTAGGGTTGGTGTTAGGGTTAGGGTTTGGGTTAGGGTTAGGGTTGGTGTTACGTTTAGGGTTAGGGTTAGGGTTAGGGTTAGGGTTACGGTTAGGGTTGGTGTTAGGGTTAGGGTTAGGGTTAGGGTTAGGATTAGGGTTAGGGTTGGTGTTAGGGTTAGGGTTAGGGTTAGGGTTGGTGTTAGGGTTAGAGTTAGGGTTAGGGTTAGGGTTGGTGTTATGTATAAAGTTAGGGTTAGGGTTAGGGTTAGGGTTAGGGTTAGGGTTGGTGTTAGGATTAGGGTTAGGGTTGGTGTTAGTGTTAGGGTTAGGGTTAGGGTTAGGATTAGAATTAGGGTTAGGGTTGGTGTTAGGGTTAGGGTTAGGTTTAGGGTTAGGGTTAGGGTTAGGGTTCGTGTTAGGCATAGGGTTAGGGTTAGGGTTAGGGTTGGTGTTAGGGTTAGGGTTAGGGTTTTGGTTAGGGTTGGTGTTAGGGTTAGGGTTAGGGTTAGGATTAGGGTTAGAGTTGGTGTTAAGGTTAGGGTTAGGGTTAGGGCTAGGGTTGGTGTTAGGGTTAGGGTTAGGGTTAGGGTTAGGGTTAGGGTTAGGGTTGGTGTTAGGGTTAGGGTTAGGGTTAGGTTTGGTGTTAGGTATAGGGTTAGGGTTAGGGTTAGGGTTAGGGTTGGTGTTAGAGTTAGGGTTAGGGTTAGGGTTAGTGTTAGGGTTAGGGTTAGGGTTAGGGTTAGGTTACCCCGAGCACTATCCCTCGCCCTAGGCCTACGCCTAGCACCACCTCTGGTCCTACCCCTACCCCAGTCCCTACAGCTACCCCTACCTATAGGCCCACCCCCATCCCTACCCCTAGCCACAGCTCCCACTCCTGGTCCTAGGCCTACTTCGAGGTTTACCCCGACACCCACCCCTTGCCCTTTGCCTACCCCAGCGCTACGCCTACGGCTCCCACTAGCCCTACCTCGGGCCCTAGACCAACGCCCAGTGCTCACTCTAGTCCGAAGCCTAGCACTTGCCCGTCGCCAACCGGTACACCTTGCCCTACCAATAGCCAGAGCACTAACCCGTGTCCTACGAAATCACCCTGGACCCACCATTAGCCACACCCTAATCCAGCCCTACATCCGTTCGGAGTCCTATGACTACCCGGAGCCATTTCGTGACACCTACCCCTAGTCCTCGGCCAACCCCTACCACTACCACTAGTCCTAGGCTTAACATGAGCCCTAACCCTAACACTGCCCGTGGGCCTCTGCCAAACACTAGCACTTCAACTAACCCTACCCGAGCACTACCCCTCGCCCTAGGCCTACGCCTAGCACTACCTCTGTTCCTACCACTACCCTGGCCCTACAGCTCCCCCTACCCATAGGCCCACCCCCAACCCTACCACTAGCCACAGCTCCCACTCCTGGCTCTAGGCCTACTCGAGTTTTACCTCGACACCCACCCCTTGCCCTATGCCTACCCCAGCGCTACGCCTACCGCTCACACTAGCCCTAGCTTGGGCCCTAGACCAACGCCCATGCCTCCTTCTAGTCCGAGGCCTAGAACTTGCCCGTCGCTGACCAGTAAACCTTGCCCTTGTTAGGGTTAGGTTTAGGGTTAGGGTTAGGGTTAGGGTTAGGGTTAGGATAAGGGTTTAGGGTTAGGGTTAGGGTTAGGGTTGGTGTTAGGGTTAGGGTTAGGGTTAGGGTTAGGGTTGGTGTTAGGGTTAATGTTAGGGTTAGGGTTAGGGTTACGGTTAGGGTTGGTGTTAGGGTTAGGGTTAGGGTTAGGGTTAGGATTAGGGTTAGGGTTGGTGTTAGGGTTAGGGTTAGGGTTAGGGTTGGTGTTAGGGTTAGGGTTAGGGTTAGGGTTAGGGTTGGTGTTAGGTATAGGGTTAGGGTTAGGGTTAGGGTTAGGATTAGGGTTGGTGTTAGGGTTAGGGTTAGGGTTAGGGTTAGTGTTAGGGTTAGGTTTAGGGTTAGGATTAGGATTAGGGTTAGGGTTGGTGTTAGGGTTAGGGTTAGGTTTAGGGTTAGGGTTCGTGTTAGGCATAGGGTTAGGGTTAGGGTTAGGGTTAGGGTTAGGGTTGGTGTTAGGGTTAGGGTTAGGGTTAGGGTTAGGGTTGATGTTAGCTTTAGGGTTAGGGTTAGGATTAGGGTTAGGGTTGGTGTTAGGGTTAGGGTTAGGGTTAGGGTTGGTGTTTTAGGGTTAGGGTTAGGGTTAGGGTTAGGGTTAGGGTTAGGATTGGTGTTAGGGTTAGGATTAGGGTTAGGGTTAGGGTTGGTGTTAGGGTTAGGGTTAGGGTTAGAGTTAGGGTTAGGGTTAGGTTTAGGGTGGGTGTTAGGGTTAGGGTTAGAATTAGGGTTAGGGTTGGTGTTAGGGTTAGGGTTTGGGTTAGGGTTAGGGTTGCTGTTACGTTTAGGGTTAGGGTTAGGGTTAGGGTTAGGGTTGGTGTTAGGGTTAGGGTTAGGGTTAGGGTTAGGGGTCGTGTTAGGCATAGGGTTAGGGTTAGGGTTAGAGTTAGGGTTAGGGTTAGGGTTGGTGTTAAGGTTAGGGTTAGGGTTAGGGTTAGGGTTGGTGTTAGGTATAGGGTTAGGGTTAGGGTTAGGGTTAGGGTTAGGGTTAGGGTTGGTGTTAGGGTTAGGGTTAGGGTTAGGGTTAGTGTTAGAGTTGGTGTTAAGGTTAGGGTTAGGGTTAGGGTTGGTGTTAGGGTTAGGGTTAGGGTTAGGATTAGGGTTAGAGTTGGTGTTAAGGTTAGGTTTAGGGTTAGGGTTGGTGTTAGGGTTAGGGTTAGGGTTAGGGTTAGGGTTAGGGTTAGGGTTAGGGTTGGTGTTAGGGTTAGGGTTAGGGTTAGGGTTCGTGTTAGGCATAGGGTTAGGGTTAGGGTTAGGGTTAGGGTTAGGGTTGGTGTTAGGGTTAGGGTTAGGGTTTTGGTTAGGGTTGGTGTTAGGGTTAGGATTAGGGTTAGGATTAGGGTTAGAGTTGGTGTTAAGGTTAGGGTTAGGGTTAGGGTTAGGGTTGGTGTTAGGGTTAGGGTTAGGGTTACGGTTAGGGTTGGTGTTAGGGTTAGGGTTAGGGTTAGGGTTAGGATTAGGGTTAGGGTTGGTGTTAGGGTTAGGGTTAGGGTTACGGTTAGGGTTGGTGTTAGGGTTAGGGTTAGGGTTAGGGTTAGGATTAGGGTTAGGGTTGGTGTTAGGGTTAGGGTTAGGGTTGGTGTTAGGGTTAGGGTTAGGGTTAGGGTTAGGGTTGGTGTTAGGTATAGGGTTAGGGTTAGGGTTAGGGTTAGGGTTAGGGTTGGTGTTAGAGTTAGGGTTAGGGTTAGGGTTAGTGTTAGGGTTAGGGTTAGGGTTAGGGTTAGGTTACCCCGAGCACTACCCCTCGCCCTAGGCCTACGCCTAGCACTACCTATGGTCCTACCCCTACCCCAGTCCCTACAGCTCCCCCTACCCATAGGCCCACCCCCATCCCTACCCCTAGCCACAGCTCCCACTCCTGGTCCTAGGCCTACTTCGAGGTTTACCCCGACACCCACCCCTTGCCCTTTGCCTACCCCAGCGCTACGCCTACCGCACCCACTAGCCCTACCTCGGGCCCTAGACCAACGCCCAGTGCTCACTCTAGTCCGAAGCCTAGCACTTGCCCGTCGCCAACCGGTACACCTTGCCCTACCAATAGCCAGAGCACTACCCCGTGTCCTACGAAATCACCCTGGACCCACCATTAGCCACACCCTAATCCAGCCCTACATCCGTTCGGAGTCCTAGGACTACCCGGAGCCATTTCGTGACACCTACCCCTAGTCCTCGGCCAACCCCTACCACTACCACTAGTCCTAGGCTTAACATGAGCCCTAAACCTAACACTGCCTGTGGGCCTCTGCCAAACACTAGCCCTTCAACTAACCCTACCCCGAGCACTACCCCTCGCCCTAGGCCTACGCCTAGCACTACCTCTGTTCCTACCACTACCCTGGCCCTACAGCTCCCCCTACCCATAGGCCCACCCCCAACCCTACCACTAGCCACAGCTCCCACTCCTGGCTCTAGGCAAACTCGAGGTTTACCTCGACACCCACCCCTTGCTCTATGCCTACCCCAGCGCTACGCCTACCGCTCTCACTAGCCCTAGCTTGGGCCCTAGACCAACGCCCATGCCTCCTTCTAGTCCGAGGCCTAGACTTGCCCGTCGCTGACCAGTAAACCTTGCCCTTGTTAGGGTTAGGGTTAGGGTTAGGGTTAGGGTTAGGGTTGGTGTTAGGGTTAGGGTTAGGGTTAGGGTTAGGGTTGGTGTTAGGGTTAGGGTTAAGGTTAGGGTTAGGGTTACGGTTAGGGTTGGTGTTAGGGTTAGGGTTAGGGTTAGGGTTAGGATTAGGGTTAGGGTTGGTGTTAGGGTTAGGGTTAGGGTTAGGGTTGGTGTTAGGGTTAGGGTTAGGGTTAGGGTTAGGGTTAGGGTTGGTGTTAGGTATAGGGTTAGGGTTAGGGTTAGGGTTAGGGTTAGGGTTGGTGTTAGGGTTAGGGTTAGGGTAAGGGTTAGTGTTAGGGTTAGGGTTAGGGTTAGGATTAGGATTAGGGTTAGGGTTGGTGTTAGGGTTAGGGTTAGGTTTAGGGTTAGGGTTCGTGTTACGCATAGGGTTAGGTTTAGGGTTAGGGTTAGGGTTAGGGTTGGTGTTAGGGTTAGGGTTAGGGTTAGGGTTGATGTTAGGTTTAGGGTTAGGGTTAGGATTAGGGTTAGGGTTGGTGTTAGGGTTAGGGTTAGAATTAGGGTTAGGGTTGGTGTTAGGGTTAGGGTTAGGGTTAGGGTTAGGGTTAGGGTTAGGGTTGGTGGTAGGGTTAGGGTTAGGGTTAGAGTTAGGGTTAGGGTTAGGGTTAGGGTTGGTGTTAGGGTTAGGGTTAGGGTTAGGGTTAGGGTTGGTGTTAGGGTTAGGGTTTGGGTTAGGGTTAGGGTTGGTGTTAAGTTTAAGGTTAGGGTTAGGGTTAGGGTTAGGGTTGGTGTTAGGGTTAGGGTTAGGGTTAGGGTTAGGGTTCGTGTTAGGCATAGGGTTAGGGTTAGGGTTAGGGTTAGGGTTGGTGTTAGGGTTAGGGTTAGGGTTAGGCTTAGGGTTGTTGTTAGGGTTAGGGTTAGGGTTAGGATTAGGGTTAGGGTGGTGTTAAGGTTAGGGTTAGGGTTAGGGTTAGGGTTGGTGTTTGGGTTAGGGTTAGGGTTAGGGTTAGGTTTAGGGTTAGGGTTAGGGTTGGTGTTAGGGTTAGGGTTAGGGTTAGGGTTAGGGTTAGGGTTGGTGTTAGGTATAGGTTTAGGGTTAGGGTTAGGGTTAGGGTTAGGGTTAGGGTTGGTGTTAGGGTTAGGGTTAGGGTTAGGTTTAGTGTTAGGGTTAGGGTTAGGGTTAGGGTTAGGTTACACCGAGCACTACCCCTCGCCCTAGGCCTACGTCTAGCCCTACCTCTGGTCCTACCACTACCCCTGGCCCTACAGCTCCCCCTACCCATAGGTCCACCCCAACCTCTACCCCTAGCCACAGCTCCCACTCCTGGCCCTAGGCCTACACCGAGGTTTACCTCGACACCCACCCCTTGCCCTTTGCCTACCCCAGCGCTACGCCTACCGTTTCCACTAGCCATAGCTTGGGCCCTAGACCAACGCCCATGGCTCCCTCTAGTCCGTGGCCTAGAACTTGCCCGTCGCTGAACAGTACACCTTGCCCTTGTTAGGGTTAGGGTTAGGGTTAGGGTTGGTGTTAGGTATAGGGTTAGGGTTAGGGTTAGAGTTAGGGTTAGGGTTGGTGTTAGGGTTAGGGTTAGGGTTAGGGTTAGGGTTGGTGTTAGGTATAGTGTTAGGGTTAGGGTTAGTGTTGTTGTTAGGGTTAGGGTTAGGGTTAGGGTTATGGTTCGTGTTAGGTATAGGGTTATGGTTAGGGTTAAGGTTAGGGTTTGGGTTGGTGTTAGGGTTAGGGTTAGGGTTAGGGTTAAGGTTGGTGTTAGGTATAGGGTTAGGGTTAGCATTAGGGTTAGGGTTAGGGTTGGTGTTAGGGTTAGGGTTAGGGTTAGTAATAGGGTTAGGGTTAGTGTTAGGTTACCCCGAGCACTACCCCTCGCCCTAGGCCTACGCCTAGCACTACCTACGGTCCCACCCCTACACCTGTCCCTACAGCTCCCCCTACCCATAGGCCCACCCCCATCCCTACCCCTAGCCACAGCTCCCACTCCTGGACCTAGGCCTACTCCGAGGTTTACCCCGACACCCACCCCTTGCCCTTTGCCTAACCCAGCGCTACGCCTACCTCTCCCACTAGCCCTACCTCGGGTTCTAGACCAACGCCCAGTGCTCACTCTAGTCCGAAGCCTAGCACTTGCCCGTCGCCAACCGGTACACTTGCCCTACCGATAGCCAGAGCACTAACCCGTGTTCTACGAAATCCCCCTGGACCCACCATTAGCCAGACCCTAATCCAGCCCTACATCCGTTCGGAGACCTAGGACTACCCGGAGCCCTCTTGTGACAGTTACCCCTAGCCCTCGGCCATCCCCTACCACTACCACTAGTCCTAGGCCTAACATGAGCCCTAACCCTAACACTGCCCGTGGGCCTCTGCCAACCACTAGCCCTTCACCTAACCCTACCCCGAGCACTACCCCTCGCCCTAGGCTTACGCCTAGAACTACCTCTGGTCCTACCCCTACCCCTGGTTCTGCAGCTCCCCCTACTTATAGGCCCACCCCCATCCCTACCCCTAGCCACAGCTCCCACTCCCGGCCCTAGGCGTACTCCGAGGTTTACCTCGACACCCACCCCTTGCCCTATGCCTACCCCAGCGCTACGCCTACCGCGCTCACTAGCCCTAGCTCGGGCCCTAGACCAACGCCCATGGCTCCCTCTAGTCCGAGGCTCAGAACTTGCCCGTCGCCGACCAGTACACCTTGCCCTACCGTTAGCAGAGCAGTAACCCGTGTCCTACGAAATTACCCTAAACCCATTCTTACCACACCCTAATCCAGCCCTAACCTGTTCCGAGTCCTAGGACTACCCGGAGCCTTCCCGTGACACCTACGCCTAGACCTCGGCCAACCACTACCACTACCACTAGTCCTAGGCTTAACATGAGCCCTAACCCTAACACTGCTCGTTGGCCTCTGCCAACCACTAGCCCTTCAACTAACCCTACCCCGAGCACTAACCCTCACCCTAGGCCTACGCCTATCACTACCTCTGGTCCTACCCCTACACCTGGCCCTACAGCTCCCCCTACCCATAGGCCCACCCCCACCCCTACCCCTAGCCACTGCTCCCACTCCTGGCCCTAGGCCTACTCCGAGGTTTACCTCGACACCCACCCCTTGCCCTATGCCTACCCCAGCGCTACGCCTACCGCTCCCACTAGCCCTAGCTCGGGTAGTAGACCAACGCCCATGGCTTTCTCTAGTCCGAGGCCTAGAACTTGCCCGTCGCTTACCAGTACACCTTGCCCTTGTTAGCGTTAGGGTTAGGGTTAGGGTTAGGGTTAGAGTTAGGGTTTAGGGTTAGGGTTAGGGTTAGGGTTGGTGTTAGGGTTACGGTTATGGTTAGGGTTAGGTTTGGTGTTAGGTATAGGGATAGTGTTAGAGTTAGGGTTAGGGTTAGGGTTGGTGTTAGGGTTAGGGTTAGGGTTAGGGTTATGGTTAGGGTTAGGGTTAGGGTTATGTTACCCCGAGCACTACCCCTTGCCCTAGGCCTACGCCTAGCACTAACTCTGGTCCTACCCTACCCCTGGCCCTACAGCTCCCCCTACAAATAGGCCCACCCCCATCCCTACCCCTAGCCAGAGCTCCCACTCCTGGTCCTAGGCCTACTCCGAGGTTTACCCCGACACCCACCCCTTGCCCTTTGCCTACCCCAGCGCTACGCCTACCGCTCCCACTAGCCCTACCTCGGGACCTAGACCAACGCCCAGTGCTCACTCTAGTCCAAAGCCTAGCACTTGCCCGTCACCGACCAGTACACCTTGCCCTACCGATAGCCAGAACACTAACCCTTGTCCTACGAAATCACCCTGGACCCACCATTAGCCACACCCTAATCATGCCCCACATCCGTTCGGAGTCCCTGGACTACCCGGGGCCCTCCCGTGACACCTACCCCTAGCCCTCGGCCATCCCCTACCACTACCACTAGTTCTAGGCCTAACATGAGCCCTAACCCTAACACTGCCCGTGGGCCTCTGCCAACCACTAGCCCTTCACCTAACCCTACCCCGAGCACTACCCCTCGCCCTAGGCTAACGCCTAGCACTAACTCTGGTCCTACCGCTACCCCTGGCCCTACAGCTCCCCCTACGCATGGGCCCACCACCATCCCTACCCCTATCCACAACTCCAAATCCTGGGCCAAAGCCTACTTTGAGGTTTACCCCGACACCCACCCCTTGCCCTATGCCTACCCCAGCGCTACGCCTATCGCTCCCACTAGCCCTAGCTCGGGCCCTAGACCAACGCCCAGTGCTCATCTAGTATGAGGCCTAGCACTTGCCCGTCGCCGACCAGTACACCTTGCCCTTGTTAGGGTTGGGGTTAGGATTAGGGTTAGGGTTAGGGTTAGGATTAGGGTTTAGGGTTAGGGTTAGGGTTAGGGTTGGTGTTAGGGTTAGGGTTAGGTTTAGGGTTAGGGTTAGGGTTGGTGTTAGGTTTAGGGTTAGGGTCAGGGTTAGGGTTAGGGTTAGGGTTGGTGTTAGGATTAGGGTTAGGGTTAGGGTTAGGGTTAGGATTAGGGTTAGGGTTGGTGTTAGGTTTAGGGTTAGGGTTAGGGTTAGGGTTGGTGTTAGATATAGGGTTAGGGTTAGGGTTAGGGTTAGGGTTGGTGTTAGGGTTAGGGTTAGGGTAAGGGTTAGTGTTAGGGTTAGGGTTAGGGTTAGGGTTAGGGTTAGGATTAGGGTTAGGGTTGGTGTTCAGGTTAGGGTTAGGGTTCGGGTTAGGGTTGGTGTTAGGTATAGGGTTAGGGTTAGGGTTAGGGTTAGGGTTGGTGTTAGGGTTAGGGTTAGGGTTAGGGTTAGGGTTGGTGTTAGGGTTAGGGTTAGGGTTAGGATTAGGGTTAGGGTTGGTGTTAGGGTTAGCGTTAGGGTTAGAGTTAGGGTTGGTGTTAGGGTTAGGGTTAGGGTTAGGGTTAGGGTTAGGGTTAGGGTTAGGGTTGGTGTTAGGAGTAGGGTTAGGGTTAGGGTTAGGGTTGGTGTTTGGTATAGGGTTAGGGTTAGGGTTGGTGTTAGGTTTAGGGTTAGGGTTAGGGTTGGTGTTAGGGTTAGGGTTAGGTTACCCCGAGCACTACCCCTCGCCCTAGGCCTACGCCTAGCACTACCTCTGGTCCTACACCTACCCCTGTCCCTACAGCTCCCCCTCCCCATAGGCCCACACCCATCCCTACCCCTAGCCACAGCTCCCACTCCTGGTCCTAGGCCTACTCCGAGGTTTACCCCGACACACACCCCTTGCCCTTTGCCTACCACAGCGCTACGCCTACCGCTCCCACAAGCCCTACCTCGGGCCCTAGACCAACGCCCAGTGCTCACTCTCGTCCGAAGCCTAGCACTTGCCCGTCGCCGACCAGTACACCTTGCCCTACCAATAGCCAGAGCACTAACCCGTGTCCTACGAAATCACCCTGGACCCACCATTAGCCACACCCTAATCCAGCCCTACATTTGTTCGGAGTCCTAGGACTACCCGGAGCCATTTCGTGACACCTACCCGTAGTCCTCGGCCAACCCCTACCACTACCACTAGTCCTAGGCTTAACATGAGCCCTAACCCTAACACTGCCCGTGGGCCTCTGCCAAACACTAGCCCTTCAACTAACCCTACCCCGAGCACTACCCCTCGCCCTAGGCCTACGCCTAGCACTACCTCTGTTCCTACCACTACCCTGGCCCTACAGCTCCCCCTACCCATAGGCCCACCCCCAACCCTACCACTAGCCACAGCTCCCACTCCTGGCTCTAGGCCTACTCGAGGTTTACCTCGACACCCACCCCTTGCCCTATGCCTACCCCAGCGCTACGCCTACCGCTCTCAGTAGCCCAAGCTCGGGCCCTAGACCAACGCCCATGCCTCCTTCTAGTCCGAGGCCTAGAACTTGCCCGTCGCTGACCAGTAAACCTTGCCCATGTTAGGGTTAGGGTTAGGGTTAGGGTTAGGGTTAGGGTTAGGGTTAGGGTTAGGATTAGGGTTTAGGGTTAGCGTTAGGGTTAGGGTTGGTGTTAGGGTTAGGGTTAGGGTTAGGGTTGGTGTTAGGTTTAGGGTTAGGGTTAGGGTTAGGGTTACGGTTAGGGTTGGTGTTAGGGTTAGGTTTAGGGTTAGGGTTAGGGTTACGGTTAGGGTTGGTGTTAGGGTTAGATTTAGGGTTAGGGTTAGGATTAGGGTTAGGGTTGGTATTAGGGTTAGGGTTAGGGTTAGGGTTGGTGTTAGGGTTAAGGTTAGGGTTAGGGTTAGGGTTGGTGTTAGGTATAGGTTTAGGGTTAGGGTTAGGGTTAGGGTTAGGGTTGGTGTTAGGGTTAGGGTTAGGGTTAGGGTTGGTGTTAGGGTTAGGGTTAGGGTTAGGGTTAGTGTTAGGGTTAGGGTTAGGGTTAGGATTAGGATTAGGGTTAGGGTTGGTGTTAGGGTTAGGGTTAGGTTTAGGGTTAGGGTTCGTGTTAGGCATAGGGTTAGGGTTAGGGTTAGGGTTAGGGTTGGTGTTAGGGTTAGGGTTAGGGTAAGGGTTAGGGTTGATGTTAGCTTTAGGGTTAGGGTTAGGATTAGGGTTAGGGTTGATGTTAGGGTTAGGGTTAGGGTTAGGGTTAGGGTTGGTGTTAGGGTTAGGGTTAGGGTTAGGGTTAGGGTTAGGGTTAGGGTTGGTGTTAGGGTTAGGGTTAGGGTTAGGGTTAGGGTTGGTGTTAGGGTTAGGGTTTGGGTTAGGGTTAGGGTTGGTGTTACGTTTAGGGTTAGGGTTAGGGTTAGGGTTAGGGTTACGGTTAGGGTTGGTGTTAGGGTTAGGGTTAGGGTTAGGGTTAGGATTAGGGTTAGGGTTGGTGTTAGGGTTAGGGTTAGGGTTAGGGTTGGTGTTAGGGTTAGAGTTAGGGTTAGGGTTAGGGTTGGTGTTATGTATAAAGTTAGGGTTAGGGTTAGGGTTAGGGTTAGGGTTAGGGTTGGTGTTAGGATTAGGGTTAGGGTTGGTGTTAGTGTTAGGGTTAGGGTTAGGGTTAGGATTAGAATTAGGGTTAGGGTTGGTGTTAGGGTTAGGGTTAGGTTTAGGGTTAGGGTTAGGGTTAGGGTTCGTGTTAGGCATAGGGTTAGGGTTAGGGTTAGGGTTGGTGTTAGGGTTAGGGTTAGGGTTTTGGTTAGGGTTGGTGTTAGGGTTAGGGTTAGGGTTAGGATTAGGGTTAGAGTTGGTGTTAAGGTTAGGGTTAGGGTTAGGGCTAGGGTTGGTGTTAGGGTTAGGGTTAGGGTTAGGGTTAGGGTTAGGGTTAGGGTTGGTGTTAGGGTTAGGGTTAGGGTTAGGTTTGGTGTTAGGTATAGGGTTAGGGTTAGGGTTAGGGTTAGGGTTGGTGTTAGAGTTAGGGTTAGGGTTAGGGTTAGTGTTAGGGTTAGGGTTAGGGTTAGGGTTAGGTTACCCCGAGCACTATCCCTCGCCCTAGGCCTACGCCTAGCACCACCTCTGGTCCTACCCCTACCCCAGTCCCTACAGCTACCCCTACCTATAGGCCCACCCCCATCCCTACCCCTAGCCACAGCTCCCACTCCTGGTCCTAGGCCTACTTCGAGGTTTACCCCGACACCCACCCCTTGCCCTTTGCCTACCCCAGCGCTACGCCTACGGCTCCCACTAGCCCTACCTCGGGCCCTAGACCAACACCCAGTGCTCACTCTAGTCCGAAGCCTAGCACTTGCCCGTCGCCAACCGGTACACCTTGCCCTACCAATAGCCAGAGCACTAACCCGTGTCCTACGAAATCACCCTGGACCCACCATTAGCCACACCCTAATCCAGCCCTACATCCGTTCGGAGTCCTATGACTACCCGGAGCCATTTCGTGACACCTACCCCTAGTCCTCGGCCAACCCCTACCACTACCACTAGTCCTAGGCTTAACATGAGCCCTAACCCTAACACTGCCCGTGGGCCTCTGCCAAACACTAGCACTTCAACTAACCCTACCCGAGCACTACCCCTCGCCCTAGGCCTACGCCTAGCACTACCTCTGTTCCTACCACTACCCTGGCCCTACAGCTCCCCCTACCCATAGGCCCACCCCCAACCCTACCACTAGCCACAGCTCCCACTCCTGGCTCTAGGCCTACTCGAGTTTTACCTCGACACCCACCCCTTGCCCTATGCCTACCCCAGCGCTACGCCTACCGCTCACACTAGCCCTAGCTTGGGCCCTAGACCAACGCCCATGCCTCCTTCTAGTCCGAGGCCTAGAACTTGCCCGTCGCTGACCAGTAAACCTTGCCCTTGTTAGGGTTAGGTTTAGGGTTAGGGTTAGGGTTAGGGTTAGGGTTAGGATAAGGGTTTAGGGTTAGGGTTAGGGTTAGGGTTGGTGTTAGGGTTAGGGTTAGGGTTAGGGTTGGTGTTAGGGTTAATGTTAGGGTTAGGGTTAGGGTTACGGTTAGGGTTGGTGTTAGGGTTAGGGTTAGGGTTAGGGTTAGGATTAGGGTTAGGGTTGGTGTTAGGGTTAGGGTTAGGGTTAGGGTTGGTGTTAGGGTTAGGGTTAGGGTTAGGGTTAGGGTTGGTGTTAGGTATAGGGTTAGGGTTAGGGTTAGGGTTAGGATTAGGGTTGGTGTTAGGGTTAGGGTTAGGGTTAGGGTTAGTGTTAGGGTTAGGTTTAGGGTTAGGATTAGGATTAGGGTTAGGGTTGGTGTTAGGGTTAGGGTTAGGTTTAGGGTTAGGGTTCGTGTTAGGCATAGGGTTAGGGTTAGGGTTAGGGTTAGGGTTAGGGTTGGTGTTAGGGTTAGGGTTAGGGTTAGGGTTAGGGTTGATGTTAGCTTTAGGGTTAGGGTTAGGATTAGGGTTAGGGTTGGTGTTAGGGTTAGGGTTAGGGTTAGGGTTGGTGTTTTAGGGTTAGGGTTAGGGTTAGGGTTAGGGTTAGGGTTAGGATTGGTGTTAGGGTTAGGATTAGGGTTAGGGTTAGGGTTGGTGTTAGGGTTAGGGTTAGGGTTAGAGTTAGGGTTAGGGTTAGGTTTAGGGTGGGTGTTAGGGTTAGGGTTAGAATTAGGGTTAGGGTTGGTGTTAGGGTTAGGGTTTGGGTTAGGGTTAGGGTTGCTGTTACGTTTAGGGTTAGGGTTAGGGTTAGGGTTAGGGTTGGTGTTAGGGTTAGGGTTAGGGTTAGGGTTAGGGGTCGTGTTAGGCATAGGGTTAGGGTTAGGGTTAGAGTTAGGGTTAGGGTTAGGGTTGGTGTTAAGGTTAGGGTTAGGGTTAGGGTTAGGGTTGGTGTTAGGTATAGGGTTAGGGTTAGGGTTAGGGTTAGGGTTAGGGTTAGGGTTGGTGTTAGGGTTAGGGTTAGGGTTAGGGTTAGTGTTAGAGTTGGTGTTAAGGTTAGGGTTAGGGTTAGGGTTGGTGTTAGGGTTAGGGTTAGGGTTAGGATTAGGGTTAGAGTTGGTGTTAAGGTTAGGTTTAGGGTTAGGGTTGGTGTTAGGGTTAGGGTTAGGGTTAGGGTTAGGGTTAGGGTTAGGGTTAGGGTTGGTGTTAGGGTTAGGGTTAGGGTTAGGGTTCGTGTTAGGCATAGGGTTAGGGTTAGGGTTAGGGTTAGGGTTAGGGTTGGTGTTAGGGTTAGGGTTAGGGTTTTGGTTAGGGTTGGTGTTAGGGTTAGGATTAGGGTTAGGATTAGGGTTAGAGTTGGTGTTAAGGTTAGGGTTAGGGTTAGGGTTAGGGTTGGTGTTAGGGTTAGGGTTAGGGTTACGGTTAGGGTTGGTGTTAGGGTTAGGGTTAGGGTTAGGGTTAGGATTAGGGTTAGGGTTGGTGTTAGGGTTAGGGTTAGGGTTACGGTTAGGGTTGGTGTTAGGGTTAGGGTTAGGGTTAGGGTTAGGATTAGGGTTAGGGTTGGTGTTAGGGTTAGGGTTAGGGTTGGTGTTAGGGTTAGGGTTAGGGTTAGGGTTAGGGTTGGTGTTAGGTATAGGGTTAGGGTTAGGGTTAGGGTTAGGGTTAGGGTTGGTGTTAGAGTTAGGGTTAGGGTTAGGGTTAGTGTTAGGGTTAGGGTTAGGGTTAGGGTTAGGTTACCCCGAGCACTACCCCTCGCCCTAGGCCTACGCCTAGCACTACCTATGGTCCTACCCCTACCCCAGTCCCTACAGCTCCCCCTACCCATAGGCCCACCCCCATCCCTACCCCTAGCCACAGCTCCCACTCCTGGTCCTAGGCCTACTTCGAGGTTTACCCCGACACCCACCCCTTGCCCTTTGCCTACCCCAGCGCTACGCCTACCGCACCCACTAGCCCTACCTCGGGCCCTAGACCAACGCCCAGTGCTCACTCTAGTCCGAAGCCTAGCACTTGCCCGTCGCCAACCGGTACACCTTGCCCTACCAATAGCCAGAGCACTACCCCGTGTCCTACGAAATCACCCTGGACCCACCATTAGCCACACCCTAATCCAGCCCTACATCCGTTCGGAGTCCTAGGACTACCCGGAGCCATTTCGTGACACCTACCCCTAGTCCTCGGCCAACCCCTACCACTACCACTAGTCCTAGGCTTAACATGAGCCCTAAACCTAACACTGCCTGTGGGCCTCTGCCAAACACTAGCCCTTCAACTAACCCTACCCCGAGCACTACCCCTCGCCCTAGGCCTACGCCTAGCACTACCTCTGTTCCTACCACTACCCTGGCCCTACAGCTCCCCCTACCCATAGGCCCACCCCCAACCCTACCACTAGCCACAGCTCCCACTCCTGGCTCTAGGCAAACTCGAGGTTTACCTCGACACCCACCCCTTGCTCTATGCCTACCCCAGCGCTACGCCTACCGCTCTCACTAGCCCTAGCTTGGGCCCTAGACCAACGCCCATGCCTCCTTCTAGTCCGAGGCCTAGACTTGCCCGTCGCTGACCAGTAAACCTTGCCCTTGTTAGGGTTAGGGTTAGGGTTAGGGTTAGGGTTAGGGTTGGTGTTAGGGTTAGGGTTAGGGTTAGGGTTAGGGTTGGTGTTAGGGTTAGGGTTAAGGTTAGGGTTAGGGTTACGGTTAGGGTTGGTGTTAGGGTTAGGGTTAGGGTTAGGGTTAGGATTAGGGTTAGGGTTGGTGTTAGGGTTAGGGTTAGGGTTAGGGTTGGTGTTAGGGTTAGGGTTAGGGTTAGGGTTAGGGTTAGGGTTGGTGTTAGGTATAGGGTTAGGGTTAGGGTTAGGGTTAGGGTTAGGGTTGGTGTTAGGGTTAGGGTTAGGGTAAGGGTTAGTGTTAGGGTTAGGGTTAGGGTTAGGATTAGGATTAGGGTTAGGGTTGGTGTTAGGGTTAGGGTTAGGTTTAGGGTTAGGGTTCGTGTTACGCATAGGGTTAGGTTTAGGGTTAGGGTTAGGGTTAGGGTTGGTGTTAGGGTTAGGGTTAGGGTTAGGGTTGATGTTAGGTTTAGGGTTAGGGTTAGGATTAGGGTTAGGGTTGGTGTTAGGGTTAGGGTTAGAATTAGGGTTAGGGTTGGTGTTAGGGTTAGGGTTAGGGTTAGGGTTAGGGTTAGGGTTAGGGTTGGTGGTAGGGTTAGGGTTAGGGTTAGAGTTAGGGTTAGGGTTAGGGTTAGGGTTGGTGTTAGGGTTAGGGTTAGGGTTAGGGTTAGGGTTGGTGTTAGGGTTAGGGTTTGGGTTAGGGTTAGGGTTGGTGTTAAGTTTAAGGTTAGGGTTAGGGTTAGGGTTAGGGTTGGTGTTAGGGTTAGGGTTAGGGTTAGGGTTAGGGTTCGTGTTAGGCATAGGGTTAGGGTTAGGGTTAGGGTTAGGGTTGGTGTTAGGGTTAGGGTTAGGGTTAGGCTTAGGGTTGTTGTTAGGGTTAGGGTTAGGGTTAGGATTAGGGTTAGGGTGGTGTTAAGGTTAGGGTTAGGGTTAGGGTTAGGGTTGGTGTTTGGGTTAGGGTTAGGGTTAGGGTTAGGTTTAGGGTTAGGGTTAGGGTTGGTGTTAGGGTTAGGGTTAGGGTTAGGGTTAGGGTTAGGGTTGGTGTTAGGTATAGGTTTAGGGTTAGGGTTAGGGTTAGGGTTAGGGTTAGGGTTGGTGTTAGGGTTAGGGTTAGGGTTAGGTTTAGTGTTAGGGTTAGGGTTAGGGTTAGGGTTAGGTTACACCGAGCACTACCCCTCGCCCTAGGCCTACGTCTAGCCCTACCTCTGGTCCTACCACTACCCCTGGCCCTACAGCTCCCCCTACCCATAGGTCCACCCCAACCTCTACCCCTAGCCACAGCTCCCACTCCTGGCCCTAGGCCTACACCGAGGTTTACCTCGACACCCACCCCTTGCCCTTTGCCTACCCCAGCGCTACGCCTACCGTTTCCACTAGCCATAGCTTGGGCCCTAGACCAACGCCCATGGCTCCCTCTAGTCCGTGGCCTAGAACTTGCCCGTCGCTGAACAGTACACCTTGCCCTTGTTAGGGTTAGGGTTAGGGTTAGGGTTGGTGTTAGGTATAGGGTTAGGGTTAGGGTTAGAGTTAGGGTTAGGGTTGGTGTTAGGGTTAGGGTTAGGGTTAGGGTTAGGGTTGGTGTTAGGTATAGTGTTAGGGTTAGGGTTAGTGTTGTTGTTAGGGTTAGGGTTAGGGTTAGGGTTATGGTTCGTGTTACGTATAGGGTTATGGTTAGGGTTAAGGTTAGGGTTTGGGTTGGTGTTAGGGTTAGGGTTAGGGTTAGGGTTAAGGTTGGTGTTAGGTATAGGGTTAGGGTTAGCATTAGGGTTAGGGTTAGGGTTGGTGTTAGGGTTAGGGTTAGGGTTAGTAATAGGGTTAGGGTTAGTGTTAGGTTACCCCGAGCACTACCCCTCGCCCTAGGCCTACGCCTAGCACTACCTACGGTCCCACCCCTACACCTGTCCCTACAGCTCCCCCTACCCATAGGCCCACCCCCATCCCTACCCCTAGCCACAGCTCCCACTCCTGGACCTAGGCCTACTCCGAGGTTTACCCCGACACCCACCCCTTGCCCTTTGCCTAACCCAGCGCTACGCCTACCTCTCCCACTAGCCCTACCTCGGGTTCTAGACCAACGCCCAGTGCTCACTCTAGTCCGAAGCCTAGCACTTGCCCGTCGCCAACCGGTACACTTGCCCTACCGATAGCCAGAGCACTAACCCGTGTTCTACGAAATCCCCCTGGACCCACCATTAGCCAGACCCTAATCCAGCCCTACATCCGTTCGGAGACCTAGGACTACCCGGAGCCCTCTTGTGACAGTTACCCCTAGCCCTCGGCCATCCCCTACCACTACCACTAGTCCTAGGCCTAACATGAGCCCTAACCCTAACACTGCCCGTGGGCCTCTGCCAACCACTAGCCCTTCACCTAACCCTACCCCGAGCACTACCCCTCGCCCTAGGCTTACGCCTAGAACTACCTCTGGTCCTACCCCTACCCCTGGTTCTGCAGCTCCCCCTACTTATAGGCCCACCCCCATCCCTACCCCTAGCCACAGCTCCCACTCCCGGCCCTAGGCGTACTCCGAGGTTTACCTCGACACCCACCCCTTGCCCTATGCCTACCCCAGCGCTACGCCTACCGCGCTCACTAGCCCTAGCTCGGGCCCTAGACCAACGCCCATGGCTCCCTCTAGTCCGAGGCTCAGAACTTGCCCGTCGCCGACCAGTACACCTTGCCCTACCGTTAGCAGAGCAGTAACCCGTGTCCTACGAAATTACCCTAAACCCATTCTTACCACACCCTAATCCAGCCCTAACCTGTTCCGAGTCCTAGGACTACCCGGAGCCTTCCCGTGACACCTACGCCTAGACCTCGGCCAACCACTACCACTACCACTAGTCCTAGGCTTAACATGAGCCCTAACCCTAACACTGCTCGTTGGCCTCTGCCAACCACTAGCCCTTCAAGTAACCCTACCCCGAGCACTAACCCTCACCCTAGGCCTACGCCTATCACTACCTCTGGTCCTACCCCTACACCTGGCCCTACAGCTCCCCCTACCCATAGGCCCACCCCCACCCCTACCCCTAGCCACTGCTCCCACTCCTGGCCCTAGGCCTACTCCGAGGTTTACCTCGACACCCACCCCTTGCCCTATGCCTACCCCAGCGCTACGCCTACCGCTCCCACTAGCCCTAGCTCGGGTAGTAGACCAACGCCCATGGCTTTCTCTAGTCCGAGGCCTAGAACTTGCCCGTCGCTTACCAGTACACCTTGCCCTTGTTAGCGTTAGGGTTAGGGTTAGGGTTAGGGTTAGAGTTAGGGTTTAGGGTTAGGGTTAGGGTTAGGGTTGGTGTTAGGGTTACGGTTATGGTTAGGGTTAGGTTTGGTGTTAGGTATAGGGATAGTGTTAGAGTTAGGGTTAGGGTTAGGGTTGGTGTTAGGGTTAGGGTTAGGGTTAGGGTTATGGTTAGGGTTAGGGTTAGGGTTATGTTACCCCGAGCACTACCCCTTGCCCTAGGCCTACGCCTAGCACTAACTCTGGTCCTACCCTACCCCTGGCCCTACAGCTCCCCCTACAAATAGGCCCACCCCCATCCCTACCCCTAGCCAGAGCTCCCACTCCTGGTCCTAGGCCTACTCCGAGGTTTACCCCGACACCCACCCCTTGCCCTTTGCCTACCCCAGCGCTACGCCTACCGCTCCCACTAGCCCTACCTCGGGACCTAGACCAACGCCCAGTGCTCACTCTAGTCCAAAGCCTAGCACTTGCCCGTCACCGACCAGTACACCTTGCCCTACCGATAGCCAGAACACTAACCCTTGTCCTACGAAATCACCCTGGACCCACCATTAGCCACACCCTAATCATGCCCCACATCCGTTCGGAGTCCCTGGACTACCCGGGGCCCTCCCGTGACACCTACCCCTAGCCCTCGGCCATCCCCTACCACTACCACTAGTTCTAGGCCTAACATGAGCCCTAACCCTAACACTGCCCGTGGGCCTCTGCCAACCACTAGCCCTTCACCTAACCCTACCCCGAGCACTACCCCTCGCCCTAGGCTAACGCCTAGCACTAACTCTGGTCCTACCGCTACCCCTGGCCCTACAGCTCCCCCTACGCATGGGCCCACCACCATCCCTACCCCTATCCACAACTCCAAATCCTGGGCCAAAGCCTACTTTGAGGTTTACCCCGACACCCACCCCTTGCCCTATGCCTACCCCAGCGCTACGCCTATCGCTCCCACTAGCCCTAGCTCGGGCCCTAGACCAACGCCCAGTGCTCATCTAGTATGAGGCCTAGCACTTGCCCGTCGCCGACCAGTACACCTTGCCCTTGTTAGGGTTGGGGTTAGGATTAGGGTTAGGGTTAGGGTTAGGATTAGGGTTTAGGGTTAGGGTTAGGGTTAGGGTTGGTGTTAGGGTTAGGGTTAGGTTTAGGGTTAGGGTTAGGGTTGGTGTTAGGTTTAGGGTTAGGGTCAGGGTTAGGGTTAGGGTTAGGGTTGGTGTTAGGATTAGGGTTAGGGTTAGGGTTAGGGTTAGGATTAGGGTTAGGGTTGGTGTTAGGTTTAGGGTTAGGGTTAGGGTTAGGGTTGGTGTTAGATATAGGGTTAGGGTTAGGGTTAGGGTTAGGGTTGGTGTTAGGGTTAGGGTTAGGGTAAGGGTTAGTGTTAGGGTTAGGGTTAGGGTTAGGGTTAGGGTTAGGATTAGGGTTAGGGTTGGTGTTCAGGTTAGGGTTAGGGTTCGGGTTAGGGTTGGTGTTAGGTATAGGGTTAGGGTTAGGGTTAGGGTTAGGGTTGGTGTTAGGGTTAGGGTTAGGGTTAGGGTTAGGGTTGGTGTTAGGGTTAGGGTTAGGGTTAGGATTAGGGTTAGGGTTGGTGTTAGGGTTAGCGTTAGGGTTAGAGTTAGGGTTGGTGTTAGGGTTAGGGTTAGGGTTAGGGTTAGGGTTAGGGTTAGGGTTAGGGTTGGTGTTAGGAGTAGGGTTAGGGTTAGGGTTAGGGTTGGTGTTTGGTATAGGGTTAGGGTTAGGGTTGGTGTTAGGTTTAGGGTTAGGGTTAGGGTTGGTGTTAGGGTTAGGGTTAGGTTACCCCGAGCACTACCCCTCGCCCTAGGCCTACGCCTAGCACTACCTCTGGTCCTACACCTACCCCTGTCCCTACAGCTCCCCCTCCCCATAGGCCCACACCCATCCCTACCCCTAGCCACAGCTCCCACTCCTGGTCCTAGGCCTACTCCGAGGTTTACCCCGACACACACCCCTTGCCCTTTGCCTACCACAGCGCTACGCCTACCGCTCCCACAAGCCCTACCTCGGGCCCTAGACCAACGCCCAGTGCTCACTCTCGTCCGAAGCCTAGCACTTGCCCGTCGCCGACCAGTACACCTTGCCTGCCGATAGCCAGAGCACTAACCCGTGTCCTACGAAATCACCCTGGACGCACCATTAGCTACACCCTAATCATGCCCCACATCCGTTCGGATTCCTAGGACTACCCGGAGCCCTCCCGTGACACCTACCCCTAGCCCTCGGCCATCCCCTACTACTACCACTAGTCATAGGCCTAACATGAGCCCTAACCCTAACACTGCCCGTGGCCCTCTGCCAACCACTAGCCCTTCACCTAACCCTACCCCGAACACTACCCCTCGACCTAGGCCTACGCCTAGCACTACATCTGGTCCTACCCCTACACCTGACCCTACAACTCCCCCTACCCATGGGCCCACCACCATCACTACCCCTAGCCACAACTCCAATTCCTGGCCAAAAGCCTACTCCGAATTTTACCCCAACACCCACCCCTTGCCCTATGCCTACCCCAGCGCTACGCCTACCACTCCTACTAGCCCTAGCTCGAAATCTAGACCAACGCCCAGTGCTCCCTCTAGTCAGTGGCCTACCACTTGCCCGAGGCCGACCAGTACACCTTGCCCTTGTTAGGGTTGGGGTTAGGATTAGGGTTAGGGTTAGGGTTAGGATTAGGGTTTAGGGTTAGGGTTAGGGTTAGGGTTGGTGTTAGGGTTAGGGTTAGGTTTAGGGTTAGGGTTAGGGTTGGTGTTAGGTTTAGGGTTAGGGTCAGGGTTAGGGTTAGGGTTAGGGTTGGTGTTAGGATTAGGGTTAGGGTTAGGGTTAGGGTTAGGATTAGGGTTAGGGTTGGTGTTAGGGTTAGGGTTAGGGTTAGGGTTAGGGTTAGGGTTGGTGTTAGGTATAGGGTTAGGGTTAGGGTTAGGGTTAGGGTTGGTGTTAGGGTTAGGGTTAGGGTAAGGGTTAGTGTTAGGGTTAGGGTTAGGGTTAGGGTTAGGGTTAGGATTAGGGTTAGGGTTGGTGTTAGGGTTAGGTTTAGGGTTCGGGTTAGGGTTGGTGTTAGGTATAGGGTTAGGGTTAGGGTTAGGGTTAGGGTTGGTGTTAGGGTTAGGGTTAGGGTTAGGGTTGGTGTTAGGGTTAGGGTTAGGGTTAAAATTAGGGTTAGGGTTGGTGTTAGGGTTAGCATTAGGGTTAGAGTTAGGCTTGGTGTTAGGGTTAGGGTTAGGGTTAGGGTTAGGGTTAGGGTTAGGGTTGGTGTTAGGGTTAGGGTTAGGGTTACGGTTAGGGTTGGTGTTAGGCATAAGGTTAGGGTTAGCGTTGGTGTTAGGGTTAGGTTTAGGGTTAGGGTTGGTGTTAGGGTTAGGGTTAGGTTACCCCGAGCACTACCCCTCGCCCTAGGCTTACGCGTAGCACTACCTCTGGTCTTACCCCTACCCGTGGCCCTACAGCTCCTCCTATTTATAGGCCCACCCCCATTCCTCCCCCTAGCCACAGCTCCCACTCCTGGCCCTAGGCCTACTCCGAGGTTTACCTCGACACCCACCCCTTACCCTATGCCTACCAGAGCGTCACGCCTACCGCTCCCACTAGCCCTAGCTCGGGCCCTAGACCAACGCCCATGGCTCCCTCTAGACCGAGGCCTAGAACTTGCCCGTCGCTGACCAGTACACTTTGCCCTTGTTAGGGTTAGAATTAGGGTTAGGGTTAGGGTTAGGGTTAGGGTTGGTGTTAGGGTTAGGGTTAGGGTTAAGGTTAGGGTTAGGATTAGGGTTAGGGTTGGTGTTAGGTTTAGGGTTAGGGTTAGGGTTAATGTTAGGGTTAGGGTTGATGTTAGGGTTAGGTTTAGGGTTAGGGTTAGGGTTAGTGTTAGGGTTAGGTTACCCCGAGCACTAACCCTCGCCCTAGGCCTACGCCTGGCACTACCTCTGGTCCTACCCCTACACCTGGTCCTACAGCTCCTCCTACCCATAGGCCCACCCCCATCCCTACCCCTAGCCACAGCTCCCACTCCTGGTCCTAGGCCTACTCCGAGGTTTACCCCGACAAACACCCCTTGCCCTTTGCCTACCACAGCGCTACGCCTACCGCTCCCACTAGCCGTACCTCGGGCCCTAGACCAACGCCCAGTGCTCACTCTCGTCCGAAGCCTAGCACTTGCCCGTCGCCGACCAGTACACCTTGCCTGCCGATAGCCAGAGCACTAACCCGTGTCCTACAAAATCACCCTGGACGCACCATTAGCCACACCCTAATCATGCCCCACATCCGTTCGGAGTCCTAGGACTACCTGGAGCCCTCCCGTGACACCAAACCCTAGCCCTCGGCCATCCCCTACTACTACCACTAGTCCTAGGCCTAACATGAGCCCTAACCGTAACACTGCCCGTGGGCCTCTGCCAACCACTAGCCCTTCACCTAACCCTACCCCGAACACTACCCCTCGACCTAGGCCTACGCCTAGCACTACCTCTGGTCCTACCCCTACCCCTGGCCCTACAGCTCCCCCTACCCATGGGCCCACCCCCATCCCTACCCCTCGCCACAACTCCAACTCCTGGCCCAAAGCCTACTCCGAGGTTTACCCTGACACCCACCCTTTACCCTATGCCTACCCCAGTGCTACGCCTAACGCTCCCACTAGCCCTAGCTCGGGCCGTAGACCAACGCCCAGTGCTTTCTCTAGTCCGAGGCCTACCACTTGCCCGACGCCGACCAGTACACTTTGCCCTACCTTTAGCCAGAGCACTAACCCGTGTCCTACAAAATCACCTGGACCAACACTTACCACACCCTAATCCAGCCCTACACCCGTTCTGAGTCCTAGGACTACCCGGAGCCCTCCCGTGACACCTATCCCTAGCCCTCGGCCAACCCCTACCACTACCACTAGTCCTAGGCCTAACATGAGCCCTAAGACTAACACTGCCCGTGGGCCTCAGGCAACCACTAGCCCTTCACCATCCCTACCCAGAGCACTATCCCTCGCCCTAGGCCTATGCCTAGCACTACCTCTGGTCCTACCGCTACCCCTGGCCCTACAGCTCCCACTAACCATAGGCCCACCCAAATCCCTACCCCTACCCACAGCTCCAACTCCTGGCACTAGGCCGACTCCGAGGTTTACCCCGACACCCACCCCTTGCCCTATGCCTACCCCAGCGCTACGCCTAACGCTCCCACTAGCCCTAGCTCGGGCCCTAGACCAACGCCCAGTGCTCATCTAGTCCGAGGCCTAGCACTTGCCCGTCGCCGACCAGTACACCTTGCCCAACCGTTAGCCAGAGCAGTAACCCGTGTCCTACGAAATCACCCTGAACGCACCCTTACCAACCGTAATCCAGCCCTACACCTGTTCCGAGTCCTAGACCTACCCGGAGCCCTCCCGTGACACCTACCCTTAGCCTTCGGCCAATCCCTACCACTACCACTAGTCCTAGGCTTAACAGGAGCCCTAACCCTAACACTGTCCGTGGGCCTCTGCCAAACACTAGCCCTTCAACTAACCCTACCCCGAGCACTACCCCTCGCCCTAGGCTTACGCCTAGCACTATCTCTGGTCCTACCTTTACCCCTGGTTCTACAGCTTCCCCTAATTATAGGCCCACCCCCATCTTTACCCCTAGCCACAGCTCCTACTCCTGGCTTTAGGCCTACTTTGAGGTTTACCTCGACACCCACCCCTTGCCCTATGACTACCCCAGCGATACGCATACCGCTCTCACTAGCCCTAGCTTGGGCCCTAGACCAACGCCCATGGCTCCCTCTAATCCGAGGCCTAGAACTTGCCCGTCGCTGACCAGTACACCTTGTTCTTGTTAGGGTTAGTGTTAGGGTTAGGGTTAGGGTTAGGGTTAGGATTAGGGTTTAGGGTTAGGGTTAGGGTTAGGGTTGGTGTTAGGGTTAGGGTTAGGGTTAGGGTTGGTGTTAGGGTTAGGGTTAGGGTTAGGATTAGGGTTAGGGTTTGTGATAGGGTTAGGGTTAGGGTTAGGGTTGGTGTTAGGTATAGGGTTATGGTTAGGGTTAGGGTTAGGGTTAGGGTTGGTGTTAGGGTTAGGGTTACGGTTAGGGTTAGGTTTGGTGTTAGGTATAGGGTTAGGGTTAGCATTAGGGTTAGGGTTAGGGTTGGTGTTAGGGTTAGGGTTAGGGTTAGGATTAGTGATAGGGTTAGGGTTAGTGTTAGGTTACCCCGAGCACTACCCCTCGCCTTAGGCCTACGCCTAGCACTACCTCTGGTCCCACACCTACCCCTGTCCCTACAGCTCCCTCTAACCATAGGCCCACCCCCATCCCTACCCCTAGCCACAGCTCCCACTCCTGGTCCTAGGCCTACTCCGAGGTTTACCCCGACACCCACCCCTTGCCCTTTGCCTACACCAGCGCTACGCCTACCGCTCCCACTAGCCCTACCTCGGGCCCTAGACCAACGCCCAGTGCTCACTCTAGTCCGAAGCCTAGCACTTGCCCGTCGCCAACCGGTACACTTTGCCCTACCGATAGCCAGAGCACTAACCCGTGTCCTACGAAATCACCCTGGACCCACCATTAGCCACACCCTAATCCAGCCCTACATCCGTTCGGAGTCCTAGGACTACCCGGAGCCCTCTTGTGACAGTTACCCCTAGCCCTCGGCCATCCCCTACCACTACCACTAGTCCTAGGCCTAACATGAGCCCTAACCCTAACACTGCCCGTGGGCCTCTGCCAACCACTAGCCCTTCACCTAACCCTACCCCGAGCACTACCCCTCGCCCTAGGCTTACGCCTAGCACTACCTCTGGTCCTACACCTACCCCTGGTTTTACAGCTCCCCCTACTTATAGGCCCACCCCCATCCATACCCCTAGCCACAGCTCCCACTCCTGGCCCTAGGCCTACTCCGAGGTTTACCTCGACACGCACCCCTTGCTCTATGCCTAGCGCAGCGCTACGCCTACCGCTCTCACTAGCCCTAGCTCGGGCCCTAGACCAACGCCCATGGCTCCCTCTAGTAAGAGGCCTAGAACTTGCCCGTCGCTGACCAGTATTCCTTGCCCTTGTTAGGGTTAGGGTTAGGGTTAGGGTTAGGATTAGGGTTTAGGGTTAGGGTTAGGGTTAGGTTTGGTGTTAGGGTTAGGGTTAGGGTTAGGGTTAGAGTTGGTGTTAGGTTTAGGGTTAGGGTTAGGGTTAGAGTTAAAGTTAGGGTTGGTGTTAGGGTTAGGGTTAGGGTTAGGGTTAGGGTTAGGATTAGGGTTAGGGTTGGTGTTAGGGTTATGGTTAGGGTTAGGGTTAGGGTTGGTGTTAGGTACAGGGTTAGGGTTAGGGTTAGTGTTAGGGTTTGGTTGGTGTTAGGGTTAGGGTTAGGGTTAGGGTTAGTGTTAGGGTTAGGGTTAGGGTTAGGGTTAGGATTAGGGTTAGGGTTGGTGTTAGGGTTAGGGTTAGGGTTAGGGTTAGTGTTGGTGTTAGGCATAGGGTTAGGGTTAGGGTTAGAGTTAGGGTTAGGGTTGGTGTTAGGGTTAGGGTTAGGGTTAGGGTTGGTGATAGGGTTAGGGTTAGGGTTAGGATTAGGGTTAGGCTTGGTGTTAGGCTTAGGGTTAGGGTTAGGGTTAGGGTTGATGTTAGGGTTAGGGTTAGGGTTAGAGTTAGGGTTAGGGTTAGGGTTAGGGTTGGTGTTAGGGTTAGGGTTAGGGTTAGGGTTAGGGTTGGTGTTAGGGTTAGGGTTTGGGTTAGGGTTAGGGTTGGTGTTAGGTTTAGGGTTAGGGTTAGGATTAGGGTTAGGGTTGGTGTTAGGGTTAGGGTTAGGGTTAGGGTTAGGGTTCGTGTTAGGCATAGGGTTAGGTTTAGGGTTAGGGTTAGTGTTAGGGTTGGTGTTAGGGTTAGGGTTAGGGTTTTGGTTAGGGTTGGTGTTAGGGTTAGGGTTAGTGTTAGGATTAGGGTTAGAGTTGGTGTTAAGGTTAGGGTTAGGGTTAGGGTTAGGTTTGGTGTTAGGGTTAGGGTTAGGGTTAGGGTTAGGGTTAGGGTTGGTTTTAGGGTTAGGGTTAGGGTTAGGGTTAGGGTTAGGGTTGGTGTTAGAGTTAGGTTTAGGGTTAGCGTTAGTGTTAGGGTTAGGGTTAGGGTTAGGGTTAGCTTACCCCGAGCACTACCCCTCGCCCTAGGCGTACGCCTAGCACTACCTCTGGTCCTACCGCTACCCCTGGCCCTACAGCTCCCCCTACCCATGGGCCCACCCCCATCCCTACCCCTATCCACAACTCCAACTCCTGGGCCAAAGCCTACTCCGAGGTTTACCTTGACTCCCACCCCTTGCTCTATGCCTACCCCAGCGCTAAGCCTATCGCTCTTACTAGCCCTAGCTCGGGCCCTAGACCAACGCCCATGGCTCCCTTTCGTCCGAGGCCTAGAACTTGTCCGTCGCTGACCAGTACACCTTGCCCTTGTTAGGGTTAGGGTTAGGGTCAGGGTTAGGGTTAGGGTTTAGGGTTAGGGTTAGGGTTGGTGTTAGGTATAGGGTTAGGGTTAGGGTTAGGGATAGGGTTAGGGTTAGGGTTGGTGTTAGGGTTAGGGTTAGGGTTAGGGTTAGGGTTGGTGTTAGGTAAAGGTTTAGGGTTAGGGTTAGGGTTGGTGTTAGGGTTAGGGTTATGGTTAGGTTTAGGGTTGGTGTTAGGTATAGGGTTATGGTTAGGGTTAGGGTTAGGGTTAGGGTTGGTGTTAGGGTTAGGGTTAGGGTTAGGGTTAGGGTTGGTGTTAGGTATAGGGTTAGTGTTAGCATTAGTTTTAGGGTTAGGGTTGGTGTTAGGGTTAGGGTTAGGGTTAGGGTTAGTAATAGGGTTAGGGTTAGGGTTAGGGTTAGTAATAGGGTTAGGGTTAGTGTTAGGTTACCCCGAGCACTATCCCTCGCCCTAGGCCTACGCATAGCACTACCTCTGGTCCCACCCCTACCCCTGTCCCTACAGCTCCCCCTACCCATAGGCCCACCCCCATCCCTACCCCTATCCACAGCTCCCACTCCTGGTCCTAGGCCTACTCCGAGGTTTACCCCGACACCCACCCCTTTCCCTTTGCCTACCCCAGCGCTACGCCTACCGCTCCCACTAGCCCTAGCTCGGGCCCTAGACCAACGCCCAGTGCTCATCTAGTCTGAGGCCTACCAGTTGCCCGAGGCCGACCAGCACACCTTGCCCTACCGTTAGCCAGAGCAGTAACCAGTGTCCTACGAAATCACCTCGACCCACCCTTACCACACCCAAATCCAGCCCTACACGTGTTCCGAATCCTAGGACTACCCGGAGCCTTCCCGTGACACCTACCCCTAGCCCTCGGCTAACCCCAACCACTACAACTCGTCCTAGGCCTAACATGAGCCCTAACCCTAACACTACCCGTGAGACTCTGCCAACCACTAGCCCTTCACCTAACCCTACCCCGAGCACTACCCCTCGCCCTAGGCCTACGCCTAGCACTACCTCTGGTCCTACCCCTACCCCTGGCCCTACAGCTCCCCCTACCCATAGGCCCATCCAAATCCCTATCCCTAGCCACAGCTCCAACGCCTGGCACTAGGCCTACTCCGAGGTTTACCCCGACAATCACCCCTTGCCGTATGCCTACCCCAGCACTACGCCTATCACTCCCACTAACCCTATCTCGGGCCCTAGACCAACGCCCAGTGCTCATCTAGTCAGAGGCCTAGCACTTGCCCGTCGCCGACCAGTACACCTTTAACTGCCATTAGCCAGAGCACTAACCAGTGTCCTACGAAATCACGTGGACCCACCCTTAGCCACACCCTAATCCAGCCCTACACCTGTTCCGAATACTAGGACTACCCGGAGCCCTCCCGTGACACCTACCCCTAGCCCTCGGCTAACCCCTACCACTACAACTCGTCCTAGGCCTAACATGAGCCCTAACCCTAACACTGCCCGTGGGCCTCTGCCAACCACTAGCCCTTCACCTAACCCTACCCCGAGCACTACCCCTCGCCCTAGGCTTACGCGTAGCACTACCTCTGGTCCTACCCCTACCCGTGGCCCTACAGCTCCCCCTATTTATAGGCCCACCCCCATCCCTACCCCTAGCCACAGCTCCCACTCCTGGCCCTAGGCCTACTCCGAGGTTTACCTCGACACCCACCCCTTGCCCTATGCCTACCCCAGCGTCACGCCTACCGCTCCCACTAGCCCTAGCTCGGGCCCTATACCAACGCCCATGGCTCCCTCTACTCCGAGGCCTAGAAATTGCCCGTCGCTGACCAGTACACTTTGCCCTTGTTAGGGTTAGAATTAGGGTTAGGGTTAGGGTTAGGGTTAGGGTTAGGATTAGGGTTTAGGGTTAGGGTTAGGGTTTAGGGTTGGTGTTAGGGTTAGGGTTAGGGTTAGGGTTAGGGTTGGTGTTAGGTTTAGGGTTAGGGTTAGGGTTAGGGTTAGGGTTAGGGTTGGTGTTAGGGTTAGGGTTAGGGTTAAGGTTAGGGTTAGGATTAGGGTTAGGGTTGGTGTTAGGTTTAGGGTTAGGGTTAGCGTTAGTGTTAGGGTTAGAGTTGATGTTAGGGTTAGGGTTAGGGTTAGGGTTAGGGTAGTGTTAGGGTTAGGTTACCCCGAGCACTACCCCTCGCCCTAGGCCTACTCCTGGCACTACCTCTGGTCCTACCCCTACCTCTTCTCCTACAGCTCCCCCTACTTATAGGCCCACCCCCATCCCTACCCCTAGCCACAACTCCAACTCCTGGCCCAAATCCTATTCCGAAGTTTACCCCGACACCCACCCCTTGACCTATGCCTATCCCAGCGCTACGCCTACCGCTCCCACTAGCCCTAGCTCAGGCCCTAGACCTACGACCAGTGCTCTCTCTTGTCAGAGGCCTACCACTTGCCCGAGGCCGACCAGTACACCTTGCCCTACCGTTAGCCAGAGCAGTAACCCGTGTCCTACGAAATCACCCTGGACCCACCCTTACCACACCCTAATGCAGCCCTACACCTGTTCCGAGTCCTAGGACTACACGGAGCCATTTCGTGACACCTACCCCTAGCCCTCGGCCAACCCCTACCACTACCACTAGTCCTAGGCTTAACATGAGCCCTAACCCTAACACTGCCCGTGGGCCTCTGCCAAACACTAGCCCTTCAACTAACCCTACCCCGAGCACTACCCCTCGCCCTAGGCCTACGCCTAGCACTACCTCTGGTCCTACCACTACCCCTGGCCCTACAGCTCCCCCTACCAATAGGCCCACCCCCACCCTTACCCCTAGCCACAGCTCCAACTCCTGGCCCTAGGCCTACTCCGAGGTTTACCTCGACACCCACCCCTTGCCCTATGCCTACCCCAGCGCTGCGCCTACCGCTCCCACTAGCCCTAGCTCGGGCCCTAGACCAACGCCCATGGCTCCCTCTAGTCCGAAGCCTAGCACTTGCCCGTCACCGACCAATACACCTTGCCCTACCGAAAGCCAGATCACTAACCCTTGTCCTACGAAATCACCCTGGACCCACCATTAGCCACACCCTAATCATGCCCCACATCCGTTCGGAGTCCTAGGACTACCCGGAGCCCTCCAGTGACACCTACCCCTAGCCCTCGGCTATCCCCTACCACTACCACTAGTCCTAGGCCTAACATGAGCCCTAACACTAACACTGTCCGTGGGACTCTGCCAACCACTAACCCTTCACCTAACCCTACCCCGAGCACTACCCATCGCCCGAGGCGTACGCCTAGCACTACCTCTGGTCCTACCCCTACCCCTGGCCCTACAGCTCCCCCTACTAATAGGCCCACCCCCATCACTACCCCTAGCCACAAATCCAACCTCTGGCCCAAAGCCTACTCCGAGGTTCACCCCGACACCCACCCCTTGCCCTATGCCTACCCCAGCGCTACGCCTATCGCTCCCACTAGCCCTAGCTCGGGCCCTAGACCAAAGCCCAGTGCTCATCTAGTCCGAGACCTAGCACTTGCCCGTCGCCGACCAGTACACCTTGCCCTACCGTTAGCCAGAGCAGTAACCCGTGTCCTACGAAATCACCCTGGACCCACCCTTACCACACCCTAATCAAGCCCTACACCTGTTCTGAGTCCTAGGACTACCCGGAGCCCTCCCGTGACACCTACCCCTAGCCCTCGGCCAACCCCTACCACTACTACTATTTATAGGCTTAACATGAGCCCTAACCCTAACACTGCCCGTGGGCCTCTGCCAACCACTAGCCCTTCAACTAACCCTACCCCGAACACTACCCCTCGCCCTAGGCCTACGCCTAGCACTACCTCTGGTCCTACCAGTACCCCTGGCCCTACAGCTCCCCCTACCCATAGGCCCAACCCCACCCTACCCCTAGCCACAGCTCCCACTCCTGGCCCTAGGCCTACTCCGAGGTTTACCTCGACACCCACCCCTTGCCCTATGCCTACCCCAGCGCTACGCCTAACGCTCCCACTAGCCCTAGCTCGGGCCTAGACCAACGCCCATGGCTCCCTCTAGTCGGAGGCCTAGAACTTGCCCGTCGCTGACTAGTACACATTGCCCTTGTTAGGGTTAGGGTAAGGGTTAGGGTAAGGGTTTAGGGTTAGGGTTAGGGTTAGGGTTGGTGTTAGGTTTAGGGTTAGGATTAGGGTTAGGGTTGGTGTTAGGGTTAGGGTTGGTGTTAGGGTTAGGGTTAGGATTAGGGTTAGGGTTGGTGTTAGGGTTAGGTTTAGGGTTAGGGTTAGGGTTAGGGTTAGGGTTAGGGTTAGGTCACCCCGAGCACTACCCCTCGCCCTAGGCGTACGCCTGGCACTACCTCTGGTCCTACCGCTACCCCTGGCCCTACAGCTCCCCCTACCCATAGGCCCACCCCCATCCCTACCCCTAGACACAGCTCCCACTCCTGGTCCTAGGCCTACTCCGAGGTTTACCCCGACACCCACCCCTTGCCCTTTGCCTACCACAGCGCTACGCCTACCGCTCCCACTAGCCCTAGCTCGGGCCCTAGACCAACGCCCAGTGCTCATCTAGTCCGAGGCCTAGCACTTGCCCGTCGCCGACCAGTACACCTTGCCCAACCGTTAGCCAGAGCAGTAACTCGTGTCCTACGAAATCACCCTGGACGCACCCTTACCAACCGTAATCCAGCCCTACAACTGTTCCGAGTCCTAGACCTACCCGGAGCCCTCCCGTGACACCTACCCCTAGCCTTCGGCCAATCCCTACCACAACCACTAGTCCTAGGCTTAACATGAGCCCTAACCCTAACACTGCCCGTGGGCCTCTGCCAACGACTAGCCCTTCAACTAACCCTACCCCGAGCACTACCCCTCGCCCTAGGCCTACGCCTAGCACTACCTCTGGTCCTACCCCTACCACTGGCCCTACAGCTCCCCCTACCCCTGGGCCCACCCCCATCCCTACCCTAAGCCAAAACTCCAAATCCTGGCCCAAAGCCTACTCCGAATTTACCCCGACACCCACCCCTTTCCCTATGCCTATCCCAGCGCTACGCCTACCGCTCCCACTAGCCCTAGCTCGGGCCCTAGACCAACGCCCAGTGCTCTCTCTAGTCAGAGGCCTACCAGTTGCCCGAGGCCGACCAGTACACCTTGCCCTACCGTTAGCCAGAGCAGTAACCCGTGTCCTACGAAATCACCCTGGACCCACCCTTACCACACCCTAATACAGCCCTACACCTGTTCCGAGTCCTAGGACTACCCGGAGACATTTCGTGACACCTATGCCTAGCCCTCGGCCAACCCCTACCACTACCACTAGTCCTAGGCTTAACATGAGCCCTAACCCTAACACTGCCCGTGGGTTTCTGCCAAACACTAGCCCTTCAACTAACACTACCCCGAGCACTACCCCTCGCCCTAGGCCTACGCCTAGCACTACCCCTGGTCCTACCACTACCCCTAGCCCTACAGCTCCCCCTACCCATAGGCCCACCCCCACCCCTACCCCTAGCCACAGCTCCAACTTCTGGCCCTAGGCCTACTCCGAGGTTTACCTCGACACCCACCCCTTGCCCTATGCCTACCCCAGCGCTACGCCTACCGCTCCCACTAGCCCTAGCTCGGGCCCTAGACCAACGCCCATGGCTCCCTCAAGTCCGAGGCCTAGAACTTGCCCGTCGCTGACTAGTACACATTGCCCTTGTTAGGGTTAGGTTAAGGGTTAGGGTTAGGGTTTAGGGTTAAGGTAAGGGTTAGGGTTGGTGTTAGGTTTAGGGTTAGGATTAGGGTTAGGGTTGGTGTTAGGTTTAGGGTTAGGGTTAGGGTTAGGGTTAGGTCACCCCGAGCACTACCCCTCGCCCTAGGCGTACGCCTGGCACTACCTCTGGTCCTACCCCTACCCCTGGCCCTACAGCTCCCCCTACCCATAGGCCCACACCCATCCCTACCCCTAGACACAGCTCCCACTCCTGGTTTTAGGCCTACTCCGAGGTTTACCCGACACCCACCCCTTGCCCTTTGCCTACCATAGCGCTACGTCTACCGCTCTCACTAGCCCTACCTCGGGTCCTAGAACAACGCCCAGTGCTCACTCTAGTCCGAAGCCTAGCACTTTCCCGTCACCGACCAATACACCCTGCCCTACCGAAAGCCAGATCACTAACCCTTGTCCTCCGAAATCACCCTGGACCCACCATTAGCCACACCCTAATCATGCCCCACATCCGTTCGGAGTCCTAGGACTACCCGGAGCCCTCCCGTGACACCGACCCCTAGCCCTCGGTTATCCCCTACCACTACCACTAGTCCTAGGCCTAACATGAGCCCTAAACCTAACACTGTCCGTGGGCCTCTGCCAACCACTAGCCCTTCACCTAACCCTACCCCGAGCACTACCCCTCGCCCTAGGCCTACGCCTAGCACTACCTCTGGTCCTACCCCTACCCCTGGCCCTACAGCTCCCCCTACTAATAGGCCCACCCCCATCCATACCCCTAGCCATAACTCCAACCTCTGGCCCAAAGCCTATTCCGAGGTTTACCCCGACACCCACCCCTTGCCCTATGCCTACCCCAGCGCTACGCCTATCGCTCCCACTAGCCCTAGCTCGGGCCCTAGACCAAAGCCCAGTGCTCATCTAGTGCGAGGCCTAGCACTTGCCCGTCGCCGACCAGTACACCTTGCCCTACCGTTAGCCAGAGCAGTAACCCGTGTCCTACGAAATCACCTGGACCCACCCTTACCACACCCTAATCCAGCCCTACACCTGTTCTGAGTCCTAGAACTATCCGGAGCTTTCCCTTGACACCTACCCCTAGCCCTTGGCCCACCCCTACCACTACCACTAGTCCTAGGCTTAACATGAGCCCTAACCCTAACACTGCCCGTAGGCCTCTGCCAACCACTAGCCCTTCAACTAACCTAACCCCGAGCACTACCCCTCGCCCTAAGCCTACGCCTAGCACTACCTCTGGTCCTACCCCTACCCCTGGCACTACAGCTCCGCCTACCTCTGGGCCCACCCCCATCCCTACCCCTAGCCAAAACTCCAACTCCTGGCCCAAAGCCTACTCCGAAGTTTACCCCGACACCCACACCTTGCCCTATGCCTATCCCAGCGCTACGCCTACCGCCCACTAGCCCTAGCTCGGGCCCTAGACCAACGCCCAGTGCTCTCTCTAGTCAGAGGCCTACCACTTGCCCGAGGCCGACCAGTACACCTTGCCCTACCGTTAGCCAGAGCAGTAACCCGTGTCCTACGAAATCACCCCGGACCCACCCTTACCACACCCTAATACAGCCCTACACCTGTTCCGAGTCCTAAAACTACCCGGAGCCATTTCGTGACACCTACCCCTAGCCCTCGGCCAACCCCTACCACTACCACTAGTCCTAGCTTAACATGAGCCCTAACCCTAACACTGCCCGTGGGCCTCTGCCAAACACTAGCCCTTCAACTAACCCTACCCCGAGCACTACCCCTCGCCCTAGGCCTACGCCTAGCACTACCTCTGGTCCTACCACTACCCCTGGCCCTACAGCTCCCCCTACCCATAGGCCCACCCCTACCCTTATCCCTAGCCACAGCTCCCACTCCTGGCCCTAGGCCTACTCCGAGGTTTACCTCGACACCCACCCTTTGTTCTATGCCTACCCCAGCGCTACGCCTACCGCTCTTACTAGCCCTAGCTCGGGCCCTAGACCAACGCCCATGGCTCCCTCTAGTCCGAAGCCTAGCACTTGCCCGTCACCGACCAATACACCTTGCCCTACCGAAAGCCAGATCACTAACCCTTGTCCTACGAAATCACCCTGGACCCACCATTAGCCACACCCTAATCATGCCCCACATCCGTTCGGAGTCCTAGGACTACCCGGAGCCCTCCCGTGACACCTACCCCTAGCCCTCGGCTATCCCCTACCACTACCACTAGTCCTAGGCCTAACATGAGCCCTAACCCTAACACTGTCCGTGGGCCTCTGTCAAACACTAGCCCTTCAACTAACCCTACCCCGAGCACTACCCCTCGCCCTAGGCCTACGCCTAGCACTACCTCTGGTCCTACCCCTACCCCTGGCCCTACAGCTCCCCCTACTAATAGGCCCACCCCCATCCCTACCCCTAGCCACAACTCCAACCTCTGGCCCAAAGCCTACTCCGAGGTTCACCCCGACACCCACCCCTTGCCCTATGCCTACCCCAGCGCTACGCCTATCGCTCCCACTAGCCCTAGGTCGGGCCCTAGACCAAAGCCCAGTGCTCATCTAGTCCGAGACCTAGCACTTGCCCGTCGCCGACCAGTACACCTTGCCCTACCGTTAGCCAGAGCAGTAACCCGTGTCCTACGAAATCACCCTGGACCCACCCTTACCACACCCTAATCAAGCCCTACACCTGTTCTGAGTCCTAGGACTACCCGGAGCCCTCCCGTGACACCTACCCCTAGCCCTCGGCCAACCCCTACCACTACTACTATTTATAGGCTTAACATGAGCCCTAACCCTAACACTGCCCGTGGGCCTCTGCCAACCACTAGCCCTTCAACTAACCCTACCCCGAGCACTACCCCTCGCCCTAGGCCTACGCCTAGCACTACCTCTGGTCCTACCACTACCCCTGGCCCTTCAGCTCCCCCTACCCATAGGCCCACCCCCACCCTACCCCTAGCCACAGCTCCCACTCCTGGCCCTAGGCCTACTCCGAGGTTTACCTCGACACCCACCCCTTGCCCTATGCCTACCCCAGCGCTACGCCTAACGCTCCCACTAGCCCTAGCTCGGGCCTTAGACCAACGCCCATGGCTCCCTCTAGTCGGAGGCCTAGAACTTGCCCGTCGCTGACTAGTACACATTGCCCTTGTTAGGGTTAGGGTAAGGGTTTAGGGTTAGGGTTAGGGTTAGGGTTGGTGTTAGGTTTAGGGTTAGGATTAGGGTTAGGGTTGTTGTTAGGGTTAGGGTTGGTGTTAGGGTTAGGGTTAGGATTAGGGTTAGGGTTGGTGTTAGGGTTAGGTTTAGGGTTAGGGTTAGGGTTAGGGTTAGGTCACCCCGAGCACTACCCCTCGCCCTAGGCGTACGCCTGGCACTACCTCTGGTCCTACCGCTACCCCTGGCCCTACAGCTCCCCCTACCCATAGGCCCACCCCCATCCCTACCCCTAGACACAGCTCCCACTCCTGGTCCTAGGCCTACTCCGAGGTTTAAGCCGACACCCACCCCTTGCCCTTTGCCTACCACAGCGCTACGCCTACCGCTCCCACTAGCCCTAGCTCGGGCCCTAGACCAACGCCCAGTGCTCATCTAGTCCGAGGCCTAGCACTTGCCCGTCGCCGACCAGTACACCTTGCCCAACCTTTAGCCAGAGCAGTAACCCGTGTCCTACGAAATCACCCTGGACGCACCCTTACCAACCGTAATCCAGCCCTACAACTGTTCCGAGTCCTAGACCTACCCGGAGCCCTCCCGTGACACCTACCCCTAGCCTTCGGCCAATCCCTACCACAACCACTAGTCCTAGGCTTAACATGAGCCCTAACCCTAACACTGCCCGTGGGCCTCTGCCAACCACTAGCCCTTCAACTAACCCAACCCCGAGCACTACCCCTCGCCCTAGGCCTACGCCTAGCACTATCTCTGGTCATATCACTACCCCTGGCCCTACAGCTCCCCCTACCCATAGGCCCACCCCCACCCCTACCCCTAGCCAGGCTCCCACTCCTGGCCCTAGGCCTACTCCGAGGTTTACCTCGACACCCACCCCTTGCCCTATGCCTACCCCAGCGTTACGCCTACCGCTCCCACTACCCCTAGCTCGGGCCCTAGACCAACGCCCATGGCTCCCTCTAGTCCGAGGCCTAGAACTTGCACGTCGCTGACTAGTACATCTTGCCCTTGTTAGGGTTAGGGTTAGGGTTAGGGTTAGGGTTAGGGTTAGGGTTAGGGTTAGGGTTAGGGTTTAGGGTTAGGGTTAGGGTTAGGGTTGGTGTTAGGGTTAGGGTTAGGATTAGGGTTAGGGTTGCGTTTAGGTTTATGGTTAGGGTTAGTGTTAGGTTTAGGGTTAGGTTTGGTGTTAGGGTTAGGGTTAGGGTTAGGGTTAGTTTTAGGGTTAGGGTTAGGGTTAGGGTTAGGTTACTTCGAGCAATACCCCTCGCCCTAGGCCTACACCAGGCACTACCTCTGGTCCTACCCCTACCCCTGGCCGTACATCTCCCCCTACCCATAGGCCCACCGCCATCCCTACCCCCAGCCACAGCTTCCACTCCTGGTCCTTGGCCTACTCCGAGGTTTACCCCGACACCCACCCCTTGCCCTTTGCCTACCCCAGCGCTACGTCTCCCTCTCCCACTAGCCCTACCTCGGGCCCTAGACCAACGCCCAGTGCTCACTCTAGTCAGAAGCCTAGCACTTGCCCGTCACCGACCAGTACACCATGCCCTACCGATAGCCAGAGCACTAACCCTTGTCCTACGAAATCACCCTTCACCCACCATTAGCCACACCCTAATCATGCCCCACATCCGTTCGGAGTCCTAGGACTACCCAGAGCCCTCCCGTGACACCTACCCCTAGCTATCGGCCATTTCCTACCACTACCATTAGTCCTAGGCCTAACATGAGCCCTAACCCTAACACTGTCCGTGGGTCTCTGCCAACCACTAGCCCTTCACCTAACCCTACCCCGAGCACTACCAATCGCCCTAGGCCTACGCCTACCACTACCTCTTGTCCTACCCCTACCCTTGGCTCTACAGCTGCCCCTACCCATAGACACACCCCCATCCCTACCCCTAGCCTCAACTCCAACTCCTGGCCCAAAGCTTACACCGAGGTTTACCCCAACACCCACCCCTTGCCTTATGCCTACCCCAGTGCTACGCCTACTGCTCTCACTAGCCCTAGCTCGGGCCCTAGACCAACGCCCTGTGCTCCCTTTTGTCCGAGGCCTACCACTTGCCCGACGCCGACCAGTACACCTTGCCCTACCGTTAGCCATAGCACTAACCCGTGTTTTATGAAATCACCCTGGACCCACCCTTACCACAACCTAATCCAGCCCTACACCCGTTCCGAGTCCTAGGATTACCCGTAGCCCTCCCGTGACACCTACCCTGAGCCCTCGGCCAACCCCTACCACTACCACTAGTCCTAGGCCTAACAAGAGCCCCAACCGTAACACTGCCCGTGGGCCTCAGCTAACTACTAGCCCTTCACCATCCCTACCCAGAGCACTACCCCTCGCCCTAGGCCTATGCATAGCACTACCTCTGGTCCTACCTCTACCCCTGGCCCTACAGCTCCCCATAACCATAGGTCCACCCAAATCCCTACCCCTAGCCAAAACTCCAACTCCTGGCCCAAAGCCTATTCCGAAGTTTACCCCGACACCCACCCCTTGACCTATGCCTATCCCAGCGCTACGCCTACCGCTCCCACTAGCCCTAGCTCAGGCCCTAGACCTACGCCCAGTGCTCTCTCTTGTCAGAGGCCTACCACTTGCCCGAGGCCGACCAGTACACCTTGCCCTACCGTTAGCCAGAGCAGTAACCCGTATCCTACGAAATCACCCTGGACCCACCCTTACCACACCCTAATGCAGCCCTACACCTGTTCCGAGTCCTAGGACTACCCGGAGCCATTTCGTGACACCTACCCCTAGCCCTCGGCCAACCCCTACCACTACCACTAGTCCTAGGCTTAACATGAGCCCTAACCCTAACACTGCCCGTGGGCCTCTGCCAAACACTAGCCCTTTAACTAACCCTACCCCGAGCACTACCCCTCGCCCTAGGCCTACGCCTAGCACTACCTCTGGTCCTACCACTACCCCTGGCCCTACAGCTCCCCCTACCAATAGGCCCACCCCCACCCTTACCCCTAGCCACAGCTCCAACTCCTGGCCCTAGGCCTACTCCGAGGTTTACCTCGACACCCACCCCTTGCCCTATGCCTACCCCAGCGCTACGCCTACCGTTCCACTAGCCCTAGCTCGGGCCCTAGACCAACCCACATGGATCCCTCTAGTCCGAAGCCTAGCACTTGCCCGTCACCGACCAATACACCTTGCCCTACCGAAAGCCAGATCACTAACCCTTGTCCTACGAAATCACCCTGGACCCACCATTAGCCACACCCTAATCATGCCCCACATCCGTTCGGAGTCCTAGGACTACCCGGAGCCCACAGTGACACCTACCTCTAGCCCTCGGCTATCCCCTACCACTACCACTAGTCCTAGGCCTAACATGAGCCCTAACACTAACACTGTCCGTGGGCCTCTGCCAACCACTAACCCTTCACCTAACCCTACCAGAGCACTACCCATCGCCCGAGGCGTACGCCTAGCACTACCTCTGGTCCTACCCCTACCCCTGGCCCTACAGCTCCCCCTACTAATAGGCCCACCCCCATCCCTACCCCTAGCCACAACTCCAACCTCTGGCCCAAAGCCTACTCCGAGGTTCACCCCGACACCCACCCCTTGCCCTATGCCTACCCCAGCGCTACGCCTATCGCTCCCACTAGCCCTAGCTCGGGCCCTAGACCAAAGCCCAGTGCTCATCTAGTCCGAGACCTAGCACTTGCCCGTCGCCGACCAGTACACCTTGCCCTACCGTTAGCCAGAGCAGTAACCCGTGTCCTACGAAATCACTCTGGACCCACCCTTACCACACCCTAATCAAGCCCTACACCTGTTCTGAGTCCTAGGACTACCCGGAGCCCTCCCGTGACACCTACCCCTAGCCCTCGGCCAACCCCTACCACTACTACTATTTATAGGCTTAACATGAGCCCTAACCCTAACACTGCCCGTGGGCCTCTGCCAACCACTAGCCCTTCAACTAACCCTACCCCGAGCACTACCCCTCGCCCTAGGCCTACGCCTAGCACTACCGCTGGTCCTACCACTACCCCTGGCCCTACAGCTCCCCCTACCCATAGGCCCACCCCCACCCTACCCCTAGCCACAGCTCCCACTCCTGGCCCTAGGCCTACTCCGAGGTTTACCTCGACACCCACCACTTGCCCTATGCCTACCCCAGCGCTACGCCTACCGCTCCCACAAGCCCTAGCTCGGGCCCTAGACCAACGCCCATGGCTCCCTCTAGTCCGAAGCCTAGCACTTGCCCGTCACCGACCAATACACCTTGCCCTACCGAAAGCCAGATCACTAACCCTTGTCCTACGAAATCACCCTGGACCCACCATTAGCCACACCCTAATCATGCCCCACATCCGTTCGGAGTCCTAGGACTACCCGGAGCCCTCAAGTGACACCTACCCCTAGCCCTCGGCTATCCCCTACCACTACCACTAGTCCTAGGCCTAACATGAGCCCTAACACTAACACTGTCCGTGGGCCTCTGCCAACCACTAACCCTTCACCTAACCCTACCCTGAGCACTACCCATCGCCCGACGCGTACGCCTAGCACTACCTCTGGTCCTACCCCTACCCCTGGCCCTACAGCTCCCCCTACTAATAGGCCCACCCCCATCCCTACCCCTAGCCACAACTCGAACCTCTGGCCCAAAGCCTACTCCGAGGTTTACCCCGACACCCACCCCTTGCCCTATGCCTACCCCAGCGCTACGCCTATCGCTCCCACTAGCCCTAGCTCGGGCCCTAGACCAAAGCCCAGTGCTCATCTAGTCCGAGACCTAGCACTTGCCCGTCGCCGACCAGTACACCTTGCCCTACCGTTAGCCAGAGCAGTAACCCGTGTCCTACGAAATCACCCTGGACCCACCCTTACCACACCCTAATCAAGCCCTACACCTGTTCTGAGTCCTAGGACTACCCGGAGCCCTCCCGTGACACCTACCCCTAGCCCTCGGCCAACCCCTACCACTACCACTATTTATAGGCTTAACATGAGCCCTAACCCTAACACTGCCCGTGGGCCTCTGCCAACCACTAGCCCTTCAACTAACCCTACCCCGAGCACTACCCCTCGCCCTAGGCCTACGCCTAGCACTACCTCTGGTCCTACCACTACCCCTGGCCCTACAGCTCCCCCTACCCATAGGCCCACCCCCACCCTACCCCTAGCCACAGCTCCCACTCCTGGCCCTAGGCCTACTCCGAGGTTTACCTCGACACCCACCCCTTGCCCTATGCCTACCCCAGCGCTACGCCTAACGCTCCCACTAGCCCTAGCTCGGGCCCTAGACCAACGCCCATGGATCCCTCTAGTCCGAGGCCTAGAACTTGCCCGTCGCTGACTAGTACACATTGCCCTTGTTAGGGTTAGGGTAAGGGTTAGGGTAAGGGTTTAGGGTTAGGGTTAGGGTTAGGGTTGGTGTTAGGTTTAGGGTTAGGATTAGGGTTAGGGTTGGTGTTAGGGTTAGGGTTGGTGTTAGGGTTAGGGTTAGGATTAGGGTTAGGGTTGGTGTTAGGCTTAGGGTTAGGGTTAGGGTTAGGGTTAGGTCACCCCGAGCACTACCCCTCGCCCTAGGCATACGCCTGGCACTACCTCTGGTCCTACCGCTACCCCTGGCCCTACAGCTCCCCCTACCCATAGGCCCACCCCCATCCCTACCCCTAGACACAGCTCCCACACCTGGTCCTAGGCCTACTCCGAGGTTTACCCCGAAACCCACCCCTTGCCCTTTGCCTACCACAGCGCTACGCCTACCGCTCCCACTAGCCCTACCTCGGGCCCTAGACCAACGCCCAGTGCTCACTCTAGTCCGAAGCCTAGCACTTGCCCGTCACCGACCAATACACCCTGCCCTACCGAAAGCCAGATCACTAAACCTTGTCCTACGAAATCACCCTGGACCCACCATTAGCCACACCCTAATCATGCCCCACATCCGTTCTGAGTCCTAGGACTACCCGGAACCCTCCCGTGACACCTACCCCTAGCCCTCGGCTGTCCCCTACCACTACCACTAGTCCTAGGCCTAACATGAGCCCTAACCCTAACACTGTCCGTGGGCCTCTGCCAACCACTAGCCCTTCACCTAACCCTACCCCGAGCACTACCCCTCGCCCTAGGCTTACGCCTAGCACTACCTCTGGTCCTACCCCTACCCCTGGCCCTACAGCTCCCCCTACTAATAGGCCCACCCCCATCCCTACCCCTAGCCAAAACTCCAACTCCTGGCCCAAAGCCTACTCCGAAGTTTACCCCGAAACCCACCCCTTGCCCTATGCCTATCCCAGCTCTACGCCTACCGCTCCCACTAGCCCTAGCTCAAGCCCTAGACCAACGCCCAGTGCTCTCTCTAGTCAGAGGCCTACCACTTGCCCGAGGCCGACCAGTACACCTTGCCATACCGTTAGCCAGAGCAGTAACCCGTGTCCTACGAAATCACCCTGGACCCACCCTTACCACACCCTAATACAGCCCTACACCTGTTCCGAGTCCTAGGACTACCCGGAGGCATTGGTGACACCTACCCCTAGCCCTCGGCCAACCCCTACCACTACCACTAGTCCTAGGCTTAAGATGATCCCTAACCCTAACACTGCCCGTGGGTTTCTGCCAAACACTAGCCCTTCAACTAACCCTACCCCGAGCACTACCCCTCGCCCTAGGCATACGCCTAGCACTACCTCTGGTCCTACCACTACCCCTGGCCCTACAGCTCCCCCTAATCATAGGCCCAACCCCACCCTTACCCCTAGCCACAGCTCCCACTCCTGGCCCTAGGCCTACTCCGAGGTTTACCTCGACACCCACCCCTTGTTCTATGCCTACCCCAGCGCTACGCCTACCGCTTCCACTAGCCCTAGCTCGGGCCCTAGACCAACGCCCATGGCTCTCTCTAGTCCAAAGCCTAGCACTTGCCCGTCACCGACCAATACATCCTGCCCTACCGAAAGCCAGATCACTAACCCTTGTCCTACGAAATCACCCTGGACCCACCATTAGCCACACCATAATCATGCCCCACATTCGTTCGGAGTCCTAGGACTACCCGGAGCCCTCCCGTGACACCTACCCCTAGCCCTCGGCTATCCCCTACCACTACCACTAGTCCTAGGCCTAACATGAGGCCTAACCCTAACACTGTCCGTGGGCCTCTGCCAACCACTAGCCCTTCACCTAACCCTACCCCGAGCACTACCCATCGCCCGAGGCGTACGCCTAGCACTACCTCTGGTCCTACCCCTACCCCTGGCCCTACAGCTCCCCCTACTAATAGGCCCACCCCCATCCCTACCCCTAGCCACAACTCCAACCTCTGGCCCAAAGCCTACTCCGAGGTTTACCGCGACACCCACCCCTTGCCCTATGCCTACCCCAGCGCTACGCCTATCGCTCCCACTAGCCCTAGCTCGGGCCCTAGACCAAAGCCCAGTGCTCATCTAGTCCGAGACCTACCACTTGCCCGTCGCCGACCAGTACACCTTGCCCTACCGTTACCAGAGCAGTAACCTGTGTCCTACGAAATCACCCTGGACCCACCCTTACCACACCCTAATCAAGCCCTACACCTGTTCTGAGTCCTAGGACTACGCGGAGCCCTCCCGTGACACCTACCCCTAGCCCTTGGCCAACCCCTACCACTACCACTAGTCCTAGGCTTAACATGAGCCCTAACCCTAACACTGCCCGTGGGCCTCTGCCAACCCCTAGCCCTTCAACTAACCCTACCACGAGCACTACTCCTCGCCCTAGGCCTACGCCTAGCACTACCTATGGTCCTACCCCTACCCCTGGCCCTACAGCTCCCCCTACCCCTGGGCCCACCCCCATCCCTACCCCTAGCCAAAACTCCAACTCCTGGCCCAAAGCCTACTCCGAAGTATACCCCGACACCCACCCATTGCCCTATGCCTATCCCAGCGCTACACCTACCGCTCCCACTAGCCCTAGCTCGGGCCCTAGACCAACGCCCATGGCTCCCTCTAGTCCGAGGCCTAGAACTTGCCCTTCGCTGACCAGTACACCTAGCCCTTGTTAGGGTTATGGTTAGGGTTAGGGTTAGGGTTGGATTAGGGTTTAGGGTTAGGGTTAGGGTTAGGGTTGGTGTTAGGGTTAGGGTTAGGGTTAGGGTTGGTGTTAGGTTTAGGGTTAGGGTTAGGGTTAGGTTTAGGGTTAGGGTTGGTGTTAGGGTTAGGGTTAGGGTTAGGGTTAGGGTTAGGGTTAGGATTAGGGTTAGGGTTGGTGTTAGGGTTAGGGTTAGGGTTAGGGTTAGGGTTAGGGTTAGGGTTGGTGTTAGGGTTAGGGTTAGGGTTAGGGTTAGGGTTAGGGTTGGTGTTAGGTATAGTGTTAGGGTTAGGGTTAGGGTTAGGGTTGGTGTTAGGTATAGTGTTAGGGTTAGTGTTAGGGTTAGGGTTAGGGTTAGGGTTAGGATTAGGGTTAGGGTTGGTGTTAGGGTTAGGTTTAGGGTTAGGGTTAGGGTTGGTGTTAGGTATAGGTTTAGGGTTAAAGTTAGGGTTAGGGTTAGGGTTAGGGTTGGTGTTAGGGTTAGGGTTAGGGTTAGGGTTAGGTTTGGTGTTAGGGTTAGGGTTAGGGTTAGGATTAGGGTTAGGGTTGGTGTTAGGGTTAGGGTTAGGGTTAGGGTTAGGGTTAGGGTTGGTGTTAGGGTTAGGGATAGGGTTAGGGTTAGGGTTAGGGTTAGGGTTAGGTCACCCCGAGCACTACCCCTCGCCCTAGGCGTACGCCTGGCACTACCTCTGGTCCTACCCCTACCCCTGCCCCTACAGCTCCCCCTACTAATAGGCCCACCCCCATCCCTACCCCTAGCCACAACTCCAACCTCTGTCCCAAAGCCTATTCCGAGGTGTACCCCGACACACACCCCTTGTCCTATGCCTACCCCAGCGCTACGCCTACCGCTCCTACTAGCCCTAGCTCGGGCCCTAGACCAACGCCCATGGCTCCCTCTAGTCCGAAGCCTAGCACTTGCCCGTCGCCGACCAGTACACCTTGCCTACCGATAGCCAGAGCACTAACCCATGTCCTACGAAATCACCCTGGACGCACCATTAGCCACACCCTAATCATGCCCTACATCCGTTCGGAGTCCTAGGACTACCCAGAGCCCTCCCGTGACACCTACCCCTAGCACTCGGCCATCCCCTACTACTACCACTAGTCCTAGGCCTAACATGAGCCCTAACCCTAACACTGCCCGTGGGCCTCTGCCAACCACTAGCCCTTCACCTAACCCTACCTCGAGCACTACCACTCGCCCTAGGCCTACGCCTAGCACTACCTAGGGTCCTACCCCTACCCCTGGCCCTACAGCTCCCCCTACCCATAGGCCCACCCCCATCCCTACCCCTAGCCACAACTCCAACTCCTGGCCCAAAGCCTACTCCGAGGTTTACCCCGACACCCACCCTTTGCCCTATGCCTACCGCAGTGCTACGCCTAACGCTCCCACCAGCCCTAGCTCGGGCCCTAGACCAACGCCCAGTGCTCCCTCTTGTCCGAGGCCTACCACTTCCCCGACGCCGACCAGTACACCTTGCCCTACCTTTAGCCAGAGCACTAACCTGTGTCCTACGAAATCACCCTGGACCAACCCTTACCACACCCTAATCCAGCCCTACATCCGTTCCGAGTCCTAGGACTACCCGGAGCCCTCCCGTGACACCTACCCCTAGCCCTCGGCCAACCCCTACCACTACCACTAGTCCTAGGTCTAACATGAGCCCTAAGACTAACACTGCCCGTGGGCCTCAGCCAACCACTAGCCCTTCACCATCCCTACCCAGAGCACTACCCCACGCCCTAGGCCTACGCCTAGCACTACCTCTGGTCCTACCCCTACCCATGGCCCTACAGCTCCCACTAACCATAGGCCCACTCAAATCCCTACCCCTACCCACAGCTCCAACTTCTGGCACTAGGCCAACTCCGAGGTTTACCCCGACACCCACCTTTTACACTATGCCTACACCAGCGCTACGCCTAATGCTCCCACTAGCCCTAGCTCGGGTCCTAGACCAAAGCCCAGTGCTCATCTAGTCCGAGGCCTAGCACTTGCTTGTCGCCGACCAGTACACCTTGCCCTACCGATAGCCAGATCAGTAAACCGTGTCCTACGAAATCACCCTGGACCCACCCTTACCAACCCTCATCCAGCCCTACACCTTTTCCGAGTCCTAGGACTACCCGGAGCCATTTCGTGACACCTACCCCTAGCCCTCGGCCAACCCCTACCACTACCACTAGTCCTAGGCTTAACATGAGCCCTAACCCTAACACTGCCCGTGGGCCTCTGCCAAACACTAGCCCTTCAACTAACCATACCCCGAGCACTACCCCTCGCCTTAGGCCTTCGCCTAGCACTACCTCTGGTCCTACCACTACCCCTGGCCCTACAGCTCCCCCTACCCATAGGCCCACCCCCACCCCTACCCCTAGCCACAGCTCCCACTCCTGGCCCTAGGCCTACTCCGAGGTTTACCTCGACACCCACCCCTTGCCCTATGCCTACCCCAGCGCTACAACTACCGCTCGCACTAGCCCTAGCTCGGGCCCTAGACCAACGCCCATGGCTCCCTCTAGTCCGAGGCCTAGAACTTGCCCGTCGCTGACCAGTACACCTAGCCCTTGTTAGGGTTATGGTTAGGGTTAGGGTTAGGGTTGGATTAGGGTTTAGTGTTAGGGTTAGGGTTAGGGTTGGTGTTAGGTTTAGGGTTAGGGTTAGGGTTAGGGTTGGTGTTAGGTTTAGGGTTAGGGTTAGAGTTAGGGTTGGATTAGGGTTCAGTGTTAGGGTTAGGGTTAGGGTTGGTGTTACGGTTAGGGTTAGGGTTAGGGTTAGGGTTAGGGTTGGTGTTAGGTTTAGGGTTAGGGTTAGGGTTAGGGTTAGGGTTAGGGTTGGTGTTAGGGTTAGGGTTAGGGTTAGGGTTAGGGTTAGGATTAGGGTTAGGGTTGGTGTTAGGGTTAGGGTTAGGGTTAGGGTTAGGGTTGGTTTTAGGGTTAGGGTTAGGGTTAGGGTTAGGGTTGGTGTCAGGGTTAGGGTTAGGGTTAGGGTTAGTGTTAGGGTTAGGGTTAGGGTTAGGGTTAGGATTAGGGTTAGGGTTGGTGTTAGGGTTAGGGTTAGGGTTAGGGTTAGGGTTGGTGTTAGGTATAGGGTTAGGGTTAAAGTTAGGGTTAGTGTTAGGGTAGGGTTGGTGTTAGGGTTAGGGTTTGGGTTAGGGTTAGGTTTGGTGTTAGGGTTAGGGTTAGGGTTAGGGTTAGGGTTGGTGTTAGGTATAGGGTTAGGGTTAGTGTTAGGGTTAGGGTTAGGGTTAGGTTACCCCGAGCACTACCACTAGCCCTCGGCCATCCCCTACTACTACCACTAGTCGTAGACCTAACATGAGCCCTAACCCTAACACTGCCCGTGGGCCTCTGCCAACCACTAGCCCTTCACCATCCCTACCCAGAGCACTACCCTTCGCCCTAGGCCTACGCCTAGCTCTACCTCTGGTCCTACCTTTACCCATGGCCCTACGGCTCCCACTAACCATAGGCCCACCCAAATCCCTACCCCTAACTACAGCTCCAACTCCTGGCACTAGGCCAACTCCGAGTTTACCCCGACACCCACCCCTTGCCCTATGCCTACACCAAGGCTACGCCTAACGCTCCAACTAGCCCTAGCTCGGGCCCTAGACCAACGCCCAGTGCTCATCTAGTTTGAGGCCTAGCACTTGCCCGTCGCCGACCAGTACACCTTGCCCTACCGTTAGCCAGAGCAGTAACCCGTGTCCTACGAAATCACCCTGGACCCACCCTTACCAACCCTAATCCAGCCCTACACCTGTTCCGAGTCCTAGAACTACCCGGAGCGATTTCGTGACACCTACCCCTAGCCCTCGGCCAACCCCTACCACTACCACTAGTCCTTGGCTTAACTTGAGCCCTAACCCTAACACTGCCCGTGGGCCTCTTCCAAACACTAGCCCTTAAACTAACCCTACCCCGAGCACTACCCCTCGCCCTAGGCCTTCGCCTAGCACTACCTCTTGTCCTACCACTACCCCTGGCCCTACAGCTCCCCCTACCCATAGGCCCACCCCCACCCCTACCCCTAGCCACAGCTCCAACTCCTGGCCCTAGGCCTACTCCGAGGTTTACCTCGACACCCACCCCTTGCCCTATGCCTACCCCAGCGCTACGCCTACCGCTCTCACTAGCCCTAGCTCGGGCCCTAGACCAACGCCCATGGCTCCCTCTAGTCCGAGGCCTAGAACTTGCCCATCGCTAACCACTACACCTTGCCCTTGTTAGGGTTAGGGTTAGGGTTAGGGTTAGGGTTGGATTAGGGTTTAGGGTTAGGGTTAGGGTTAGGGTTGGTGTTAGGGTTAGGGTTATGGTTAGGCTTAGGGTTGGTGTTAGGTTTAGGGTTAGGGTTAGGGTTAGGGTTAGGGTTGGTGTTAGGGTTAGGGTTAGGTAGGGTTAGGGTTAGGATTAGGGTTAGGGTTGGTGTTAGGGTTAGGGTTAGGTTTAGGGTTAGGGTTAGGGTTGGTGTTAGGGTTAGGGTTAGGGTTAGGGTTGGTGTTAGGGTTAGGGTTAGGGTTAGGGTTAGTGTTAGGGTTAGGGTTAGGGTTAGGTTTAGGATTAGGGTTAGGGTTGGTGTTAGGGTTAGGGTTAGGGTTAGGGTTAGGGTTGGTGTTAGGTATAGGGTTAGGGTTAAAGTTAGGGTTAGAATTAGGGTTAGGGTTGGTGTTAGGGTTAGGGTTAGGGTTAGGGTTAGGTTTGGTGTTAGGGTTAGGGTTAGGGTTGGTGTTAGGTATAGGGTTAGGGTTAGGGTTAGGGTTAGGGTTGGTGTTAGGGTTAGGGTAAGGGTTAGGGTTAGTGTTAGGGTTAGGGTTAGGGTTAGGTTACCCCGAGCACTACCCCTCGCCCTAGGCCTACGCCTAGCACTACCTCTGGTCCTACCCATACTTCTGTCCCTACAGCTCCCCCTACCCATAGGCCCACCCCCATCCCTACCGCTAGCCACAGCTCCCACTCCTGGTCCTAGGCCTACTCCGAGGTTTACCCCGACACCCACCCCTTGCCCTTTGCCTACCCCAGCGCTACGCCTACCGCTCCCACTAGCCCTAGCTCGGGCCCTAGACCAACGCCCAGTGCTCCCTCTAGTCTGAGGCCTACCACTTGCCCGACGCCGACCAGTACACCTTGCCCTACCGTTAGCCAGAGCACTAACCCGTGTCCTACGAAATCACCCTGGACCAACACTTACCACACCCTAATCCAGCCCTACATCCGTTCCGAGTCCTAGGACTACCCGGAGCCCTCCGGTGACACCTACCCCTAGCCCTCGGCCCACCCCTACCACTACCACTAGTCCTAGGCCTAACATGAGCCCTAAGACTAACACTGCCGTGGGCCTCAGCCTACCACTAGCCCTTCACCATCCCTACCCAGAGCACTACCCCTCGCCCTAGGCCTACGCCTAGCACTACCTCTGGTCCTACCCCTACCCATGGCCCTACAGCTCCCACTAACCATAGGCCCACCCAATTCCCTACCCCTACCCACAGCTCCAACTCCTGGCACAAGGCCAACTCCGAAGTTTACCCCGACACCCACCTTTTGCCCTACGCCTACACCAGCGCTACGCCTAACTCTCCAACTAGCCCTAGCTCGGGCCCTAGTCCAACGCCCAGTGCTCATCTAGTCCGCGGCCTAGCACTTGCCCGTCGCCGACCAGTACACCTTGCCTACCGTTAGCCAGAGGAGTAACCCGTGTCCTACGAAATCACCCTGGACCCACCCTTACCAATCCTAATCCAGCCCTACACCTGTTCCGAGTCCTAGAACTACCCGGAACCATTTGGTGACACCTACCGCTAGCCCTCGGCCAACCCCTACCACTACCACTAGTCCTAGGCCTAACATGAGCCCTAAGACAACACTGCACGTGGGCCTCTGCCAAACACTAGCCCTTCAACCTCCCTACCCCGAGCACTACCCCTCGCCCTAGGCCTTCGCCTAGCACTACCTCTGGTCCTACCACTACCCCTGGCCCTACAGCTCCCCCTACCCATAGGCCCACCCCCACCCCTACCCCTAGCCACAGCTCCCACTCCTGGCGCTAGGCCTACGCCGAGGTTTACCTCGACACCCACCCCTTGCTCTATGCCTACCCCAGCGCTACGCCTACCGCTCTCACTAGCCCTAGCTCGGGCCCTAGACCAACGCCCATGGCTCCCTCTAGTCCGAGGCCTAGAACTTGCCCGTCGCTGACCAGTACACCTTGCCCTTTTTAGGGTTAGGGTTAGGGTTAGGGTTGGATTAGGGATTAGGGTTTAGGGTTAGGGTTAGGGTTAGGGTTGGTGTTAGGGTTAGGGTTAGGGTTAGGGTTAGGGTTGGTGTTAGGTTTAGGGTTAGGGTTAGGGTTAGGGTTAGGGTAAGGGTTGGTTTAGGGTTAGGGTTAGGGTTAGGGTTAGGGTTAGGATTAGGGTTAGGGTTGGTGTTAGGGTTAGGGTTAGGGTTAGGTTTGGTGTTAGGGTTAGGGTTAGGGTTAGGGTTAGCGTTGGTGTTAGGTATAGTGTTAGGGTTAGGGTTAGGGTTAGGGTTGGTGTTAGGGTTAGGGTTAGGGTTAGGGTTAGTGTTAGGGTTAGGGTTAGGGTTAGGGTCAGGATTAGCGTTAGGATTGGTGTTAGGGTTAGGGTTAGGGTTAGGGTTAGGGTTGGTGTTAGGTATAGGGTTAGGGTTAAAGTTAGGGTTAGTGTTAGGGTAGGGTTGGTGTTAGGGTTAGGGTTTGGGTTAGGGTTAGGTTTGGTGTTAGGGTTAGGGTTAGGGTTAGGGTTAGGGTTGGTGTTAGGTATAGGGTTAGGGTTAGCGTTAGGGTTAGGGTTAGGGTTGGTGTTAGGGTTAGGGTTAGGGTTAGTGTTAGGTTTAGGGTTAGCATTAGGTTACCCCGAGCACTACCCCTCGCCCTAGGCCTACGCCTAGCACTACCTCTGGTCCTACCCCTTCCCCTGTCCCTACAGCTCCCCCTACCCATAGGCCCACCCCCATCCCTACCGCTAGCCACAGCTCCCACTCCTGGTCCTAGGCCTACTCCAAGGTTTACCCCGACACCCACCTTTTGCCCTTTGCCTACCCCAGCGCTACGCCTACCGCTCCCACTAGCCCTACCTCGGGCCCTAGACCAACGCGCAGTGCTCACTCTAGTCCGAAGCCTAGCACTTGCCCGTCGCCAACCGGTACACCTTGCCCTACCGATAGCCAGAGCACTAACCCGTGTCCTACGAAATCACCCTGGACCCACCATTAGCCACACCCTAATCCAGCCCTACATCCGTTCGGAGTCCTAGGACTACCCGGAGCCCTCCCGTGATAGTTAACCCTAGCCCTCGGCCATCCCCTTCCACTACCACTAGTCCCAGGCCTAACATGAGCCCTAAACCTAACACTGCCCGTGGGCCTCTGCCAACCACTAGCCCTTCACCTAACCCTACCCCGAGCACTACCCCTCGCCCTAGGCTTACGCCTAGCACTACCTCTGGTACTACTCCTACCCCTGGCCCTACAGCTCCCCCTATTTATAGGCCCACCCTCATCCCTACCCCTAGCCACAGCTCCCACTCCTGGACCTAGGCCTACTCCGAGGTTGACCCCGACACAAACCCCTTGCCCTTTGCCTACCACAGCACTACGCCTACCGCTCTCACTAGCCCTAACTCGGGCCCTAGACCAACACCCAGTGCTCACTCTAGTCCGAAGCCTAGCACTTGCCCGTCACCGACCAGTACACTTTGCTCTACCGATAGCCAGATCACTAACCCTTGTCCTACGAAATCACCCTGGACCCACCCTTACCACACCCTAATCCAGACCTACACCTGTTCTGTGTCTTAGGACTACCCGGAGCCCTCCCGTGACACCTACCCCTAGCCCTCGGCCACCCCTACCACTACAACTAGTCCTAGGCTTAACATGAGCCCTAAACCTAACACTGCCCGTGGGCCTCTGCCAACCACTAGCCCTTCAACTAACCCTACCCCGAGCACTACCCCTCGCCCTAGGCCTACGCCTAGCACTACCTCTGGTCCTACCCCTACCCCTGGCCCTACAGCTCCCCCTACCCCTGGGCCCACCCCCATCCCTACCCCTAGCCAAAACTCCAACTCCTGGCCCAAAGCCTACTCCGAAGTTCACCCCGACACCCACCCCTTGCCCTATGCCTACCCCAGTGCTACGCCTAACGCTCCCACTAGCCCTAGCTCGGGCCCTAGACCAAAGCCCAGTGTTCATCTAGTCCGAGGCCTAGCACTTGCCCGTCGCCTACCAGTACACCTTGCCCTACCGTTAGCCAGAGCAGTAACCCGTTTCCTACGAAATCACCCTGGACCCACCCTTACCACACCCTAATCCAGCCCTACACCCGTTCTGAGTCCTAGGACTACCCGGAGCCCTCCCGTGACACCTACCCCTAGCCCTCGGCCAACCCCTACCACTACCACTAGTCCTAGGCTTAACATGAGCCCTAACCCTAACACTGCCCGTGGGCCTCTGCCAACCACTAGCCCTTCAACTAACCCTACCCCGAGCACTACCCCTCGCCCTAGGCCTACGCCTAGCACTACCTCTGGTCCTACCCCTACCCCTGGCCCTACAGGTTTGCCTACACCTGGGCCCACCCCCATCTCTACCCTTAGCCAAAACTCCAACTCCTGGCCCAAAGCCTACTCCGAAGTTTACCCCGACACCCACCCCTTGCCCTATGCCTATCCCAACGCTACGCCTACCGCTCCCACTAGACCTAGCTCGGGCCCTAGACCAACGCCCAGTGCTCTCTCTAGTCAGAGGCCTACCACTTGCCCGAGGCCGACCAGTACACCTTGCCCTACCGTTAGCCAGAGCAGTAACCCGTGTCCTACGAAATCACCCTGGACCCACCCTTACCACACCCTAATACAGCCCTACACCTGTTCCGAGTCCTAGGACTACCCGGAGCCATTTCGTGACACCTACCCCTAACCCTCGGCTAACCCCTACCACTACCACTAGTCCTAGGCTTAACATGAGCCCTAACCCTAACACTGCCCGTTGGCCTCTGCCAAACACTAGCCCTTCAACTAACCCTACCCCGAGCACTACCCCTCGCCCTGGGCCTACCCCTAGCACTACCTCTTGTCCTACTCCTACCCCTGGCCCTACAGCTCCCCCTAATTATAGGCCCACCCCCATCCCTACCCCTATCCACAGCTCCCACTCCTGGCCATAGGCCTACTCCGAGGTTTACCTCGACACCCACCCCTTGCCCTATGCCTACCCCAGCGCTACACCTAGCGCTCCCACTAGCCCTAGCTCGGGCCGTAGACCAACACCCATGGCTCCCTCTAGTCCGAGGCCTAGAACTTGCCCGTCGCTGACTAGTACACATTGCCCTTGTTAGGGTTAGGGTAAGGGTTAGGGTTAGGGTTTAGGGTTAGGGTTAGGGTTAGGGTTGGTGTTAGGTTTAGGGTTAGGATTAGGGTTAGTGTTGGTGTTAGGGTTAGGGTTAGGGTTAGGGTTGGTGTTAGGTTTAGGGTTAGGATTAGGGTTAGTGTTGGTGTTAGGGTTAGGGTTAGGGTTAGGTCACCCCGAGCACTACCCCTCGCCCTAGGCGTACGCCTGGCACTCCCTCTGGTCCTACCCCTACCCCTGGCCCTACAGATCCCCCTACCCATAGGCCCACCCCCATCCTTACCCCTAGCCACAGCTCCCACTCCTGGTCCTAGGCCTACTCCGAGGTTTACCCCGACACCCACCCCTTGCCCTTTGCCTACCACAGCGCTACGCCTACCGCTCCCACTAGCCCTACCTCGGGCCCTAGACCAACGCCCAGTGCTCACTCTAGTCCGAAGCCTAGCACTTGCCCGTCGCCGACCAGTACGCCTTGCCTACCGATAGCCACAGCACTAACCCATGTCCTACGAAATCACCCTGTACGCACCATTAGCCACACCCTAATCATGCCCCACATCCGTTCGGAGTCCTAGGACTACCCGGAGCCCTTCCGTGACACCTACCCCTAGCCCTCGGCCATCCCCTACTACTACCACTAGTCCTAGGCCTAACATGAGCCCTAACCCTAACACTGCCCGTGGGCCTCTGCCAACCACTAGCCCTTCACCTAACCCTACCCCGAGCACTACCCCTCACCCTAGGCCTACGCCTAGCACTACCTCTGGTCCTACCCCTACCCCTGGCCCTACAGCTCCCCCTACCCATAGGCTCACACCCATCCCTACCCCTAGCCACAACTCAAATCCTGGCCCAAAGCCTACTCCGAGGTTTACCCCGACACCCACCCCTTGCCCTATGCCTACCCCAGTGCTACGCCTAACGCTCCCACTAGCCCTAGCTCGGTCCCTAGACCAACGCCCATGGCTTCCTCTAGTCCGAGGTTTAGAACTTGCCCGTCGCTGACCAGTACACATTGCCCTTGTTAAGTTTAGGGTTAGGGTTAGGGTTAGGGTTGGTTTAAGGTTTAGGGTTAGGGTTAGGGTTAGGGTTAAGGTTGGTGTTAGGGTTAGGGTTAGGGTTTGGGTTAGGGTTAGGGTTACGGTTAGGTTACCCCGAGCACTACCACTCGCCCTAGGCATACGCCTAGCACTACCTCTGGTCCTACCGCTACCCCTGGCCCTACAGCTACCCCTACCCATGGGCCCACCCCCATCCCTACCCCTAGGCACAACTCCAACTCCTGGGCCAAAGCCTACTCCGAGGTTTACCTTGACACCCACCCCTTGCCCTATGCCTACCCCAGCGCTACGCCTATCGCTCCCACTAGCCCTAGCTCGGGCCCTAGACCAACGCTCAGTGCTCATCTAGTCAGAGGTCTACCACTTGCCCGAGGCCGACCAGTACACCTTGCCCTACCGTTAGCCAATGCAGTAACCCGTGTCCTACGAAATCACCCTGGACTCACCCTTACCACACCCTAATCCAGCCCTACACCTGTTCCGAGTCCTAGGACTACCCGGAGCCCTCCCGTGACACCTACCCCTAGCCCTCGGCCAGCCCCTACCACTACCACTAGTCCTAGGCCTAACATGAGCCCTAAGACTAACACTGCACGTGGGCCTAGGCCAACCACTAGCCCTTCACCATCCCTACCCAGAGCACTACCCCTCGCCCTAGGCCTACGCCTAGCACTACCTCTGGTCCTACCCCTACCCATGGCCCTAGAGCTCCCACTAACAATAGGCCCACCCAAATCTTTACCCCTAACCACAGCTCCCACTTTTGGCCTTAGGCCTACTCCGAGGTTTACCTCAACACCCACCCCTTGCCCTATGTCTACCCCAGCGCTACGCTAACGCTCCCACTAGCCCTAGCTCGGGCCCTAGACCAAAGCCCAGTTCTCATGTAGTCCGAGGCCTAGCATTTCCCCGTCGCCGACCAGTACACCTTGCCCTACCGTTAGCCAGAGCAGTAAACCGTGTCCTACGAAATCACCCTGGACCCACCCTTACCAACCCTAATCCAGCCCTACACCTGTTCCGAGTCCTAGAACTACCCGGAGCCCTCCCGTGACACCTACCCCTAGCCCTCGGCCAATCCCTACCACTACTACTAGTCCTAAGCTTAACATGAGCCCTAACCCTAACACTGCCCGTGGACCTCTGCCAACCACTAGCCCTTCAACTAACCCTACCCCGAGCACTATCCCTAGCGCTAGGCCTATGTCTAGCACTACCTTTGGTCCTACACCTACCCCTGGCCCTGCAGTTCCCCCTACCCATAGTCCCACCCCCACCCCTACCCCTAGCCACAGCTCCCACTTTTGGCCTTAGGCCTACTCCGAGGTTTACCTCAACACCCACCCCTTGCCCTATGCCTACCCCAGCGTTACGCCTACCGCTCCCACTAGCCCTAGCTCAGGCCCTAGACCAACACCCATGGCTCCCTCTAGTCCCAGGCCTAGAACTTGCCCGTCGCTGACCAGTACACCTTGCCCTTGTTAGGGTTAGGTTTAGGGTTAGGGTTAGGGTTGGTGTTAGGGTTAGGGTTAGAATTAGGGTTGGTGTTAGGGTTAGGGTTAGGGTTAGGATTAGGTTTAGGGTTGGGGCTAGGGTTAGGGTTAGGGTTAGGATTAGGGTTGGTGTTAGGGTTAGGGTTAGGGTTAGATTAGGGTTAGGGTTGATGTTAGGGTTAGGGTTAGGGTTAGGGTTAGGTTTGGTGTTAGGTATAGGGTTAGGGTTAGGATTAGGGTTAGGGTTGGTGTTAGGGTTAGCGTTAGGGTTAGAGTTAGGGTTGGTGTTAGGGTTAGGGTTAGGGTTAGGGTTAGGGTTAGGGTTAGGGTTAGGGTTAGGGTTAGGGTTAGGGTTGGTGTTAGGGTTAGGGTTAGGGTTACGGTTAGGGTTGCTGTTAGGTATAGGGTTAGGGTTAGGGTTGGTGTTAGGGTTAGTGTTAGGGTTAGTGTTGGTGTTAGGGTTAGGGTTAGGTTACCCCGAGCCCTACCCTTCGCCCTAGGCCTACGCCTAGCACTACCTCTGGTCCCACCCCTACCCCTGTCCCTACAGCTCCCCCTACCCATAGGCCCACCCCCATCCCTACCCCTAGCCACAGCTCCCACTTTTGGTCCTAGGCCTACTTTGAGGTTTACCCCGACACCCACCCCTTGCCCTTTGCCTACCCCAGCGCTACGCGTACCGCTCCCAGAAGCCCTACCTCGGGCCCTAGACCAACAACCAGTGCTAACTCTAGTCCGAAGCCTAGCACTTGCCCGTCTCCAACCGGTACACCCTGCCCTACCGATAGCCAGAGCACTAACCCGTGTCCTACGAAATCACCCTGGACCCACCATTAGCCACACCCTAATCCAGCCCTACATCCGTTCGGTGTCCTAGGACTACCCGGAGCCCTCTTGTGACAGTTACCCCTAGCCCTCGGCCATCCCCTACCACTACCACTAGTCCTAGGCCTAACATGAGCCCTAACCCTAACACTGCCCGTAGGCCTCTGCCAACCACTAGCCCTTCACCTAACCCTACCCCGAGCACTACCCCTCGCCCTAGGCTTACGCCTAGCACTACCTCTGGTCCTACCCCTACCCCTGGTTCTACAACTCCCCCTACTTATAGGCCCACCCCTATCCCTACCCCTAAGCACAGCTCCCACTCCTGGCCCTAGGCCTACTCCGAGGTTTACCTCGACACCCACCCCTTGCCCTATGCCTACCCCAGCGCTACGCCTACCGCTCTCACTAGCCCTAGCTCGGGCCCTTGACCAACGCCCATGGATCCCTCTAGTCCGAGGCCTAGAACTTACCCGTCGCTGACCAGTACACCTTGCCATTGTTAGGGTTAGGGTTAGGGTTAGGGTTAGGGTTAGGGTTAGGATTAGGGTTTAGGGTTAGGGTTAGGGTTAGGGTTGGTGTTCGGGTTAGGGTTAGGGTTAGGGTTAGGGTTGGTGTTAGGTTTAGGGTTAGGGTTAGGCTTAGGGTTAGGGTTAGGGTTGGTGTTAGGGTAGGATTAGGGTTAGGGTTAGGGTTAGGATTAGGGTTAGGGTTGGTGTTAGGGTTAGGGTTAGGGTTAGGGTTAGGGTTAGGGTTAGGGTTGGTGTTAGGGTTAGGGTTAGGGTTAGGGTTAGGGTTGGTGTTAGGTATAGGGTTAGGGTTAGTGTTAGGGTTAGGGTTAGAGTTGGTGTTAGGGTTAGGGTTAGGGTTAGGGTTAGTGTTAGGGTTAGGATTAGGGTTACGGTTAGGATTAGGGTTAGGGTTGGTGTTAGGGTTAGGGTTAGGTTTAGGGTTGGGTTAGGGTTAGTGTTAGGGTTAGGGTTAGGGTTAGGGTTGGTGTTAGGGATAGGGTTAGGGTTAGGGTTAGGGTTGGTGTTAGGTATGGGGATAAGGTTATGGTTAGGGTTAGGGTTAGGGTTGGTGTTACGGTTAGGGTTAGGGTTAGGGTTGGGTTAGGGTTAGGGTTAGGTTTAGGATTAGGGTTAGGGTTAGGGTTAGGGTTGGTGTTAGGTTTAGGGTTAGGGTTAGGGGTAGGGTTAGGGTAAGGGTTGGTGTTAGGGTTAGGGTTAGGGTTAGGGTTAGGGTTAGGGTTAGGATTAGGGTTAGGGTTGGTGTTAGGGTTAGGGTTAGGGTTAGGTTTGGTGTTAGGGTTACGGTTAGGGTTAGGGTTAGCGTTGGTGTTAGGTATAGTGTTAGGGTTAGGGTTAGGGTTAGGGTTGGTGTTAGGGTTAGGGTTAGGGTTAGTGTTAGGGTTAGGGTTAGGGTTAGGGTCAGGATTAGCGTTAGGGTTGGTGTTAGGGTTAGGGTTAGGGTTAGGGTTAGGGTTGGTGTTAGGTATAGGGTTAGGGTTAAAGTTAGGGTTAGTGTTAGGGTAGGGTTGGTGTTAGGGTTAGGGTTTGGGTTAGGGTTAGGTTTGGTGTTAGGGTTAGGGTTAGGGTTAGGGTTAGGGTTGGTGTTAGATATAGGGTTAGGGTTAGGGTTAGTGTTAGGGTTGGTGTTAGGGTTAGGGTTAGGGTTAGGGTTAGTGTTAGGTTTAGGGTTAGGGTTAGGTTACCCCGAGCACTACCCCTCGCCCTAGGCCTACGCCTAGCACTACCTCTGGTCCTACCCCTTCCCCTGTCCCTACAGCTCCCCCTACCCATAGGCCCACCCCCAACCCTACCGCTAGCAACAGCTCCCACTCCTGGTCCTAGGCCTACTCCAAGGTTTACCCCGACACCAACCCCTTGCCCTTTGCCTACCCCAGCGCTACGCCTACCGCTCCCACTAGCCCTACCTCGGGCCCTAGACCAACGCCCAGTGCTCACTCTAGTCCGAAGCCTAGCACTTGACCGTCGCCAACCGGTACACCTTGCCCTACCGATAGACAGAGCACTAACCCGTGTCCTACGAAATCACCCTGGACCCACCATTAGCCACACCCTAATCCAGCCCTACATCCGTTCGGAGTCCTAGGACTACCCGGAGCCCTCCCGTGATAGTTAACCCTAGCCCTCGGCCATCCCCTTCCACTACCACTAGTCCCAGGCCTAACATGAGCCCTAACCCTAACACTGCCCGTGGGCCTCTGCCAACCACTAGCCCTTCACCTAACCCTACCCCGAGCACTACCCCTCGCCCTAGGCTTACGCCTAGCACTACCTCTGGTCCTACTCCTACCCCTGGCCCTACAGCTCCCCCTATTTATAGGCCCACCCTCATCCCTACCCCTAGCCACAGCTCCCACTCCTGGACCTAGGCCTACTCCGAGGTTGACCCCGACACAAACCCCTTGCCCTTTGCCTACCACAGCACTACGCCTACCGCTCTCACTAGCCCTAACTCGGGCCCTAGACCAACACCCAGTGCTCACTCTAGTCTGAAGCCTAGCACTTGCCCGTCACCGACCAGTACACTTTGCTCTACCGATAGCCAGATCACTAACCCTTGTCCTACGAAATCACCCTGGACCCACCCTTACCACACCCTAATCCAGCCCTACACCTGTTCTGAGTCTTAGGACTACCCGGAGCCCTCCCGTGACACCTACCCCTAGCCCTCGGCCACCCCTACCACTACAACTAGTCCTAGGCTTAACATGAGCCCTAAACCTAACACTGCCCGTGGGCCTCTGCCAACCAGTAGCCCTTCAACTAACCCTACCCCGAGCACTACCCCTCGCCCTAGGCCTACGCCTAGCACTACCTCTGGTCCTACCCCTACCCCTGGCCCTACAGCTCCCCCTACCCCTGGGCCCACCCCCATCCCTACCCCTAGCCAAAACTCCAACTCCTGGCCCAAAGCCTACTCCGAAGTTCAACCCGACACCCACCCCTTGCCCTATGCCTACCCAAGCGCTACGCCTATCGCTCCCACTAGCCCTAGCTCGGGCCCTAGACCAAAGCCCAGTGTTCATCTAGTCCGAGGCCTAGCACTTGCCCGTCGCCTACCAGTACACCTTGCCCTACCGTTAGCCAGAGCAGTAACCCGTTTCCTACGAAATCACCCTGGACCCACCCTTACCACACCCTAATCCAGCCCTACACCCGTTCTGAGTCCTAGGACTACCCGGAGCCCTCCCGTGACACCTACCCCTAGCCCTCGGCCAACCCCTACCACTACCACTAGTCCTAGGCTTAACATGAGCCCTAACCCTAACACTGCCCGTGGGCCTCTGCCAACCACTAGCCCTTCAACTAACCCTACCCCGAGCACTACCCCTCGCCCTAGGCCTACGCCTAGCACTACCTCTGGTCCTACCCCTACCCCTGGCCCTACAGGTTTGCCTACACCTGGGCCCACCCCCATCTCTACCCTTAGCCAAAACTCCAACTCCTGGCCCAAAGCCTACTCCGAAGTTTACCCCGACACCCACCCCTTGCCCTATGCCTATCCCAACGCTACGCCTACCGCTCCCACTAGACCTAGCTCGGGCCCTAGACCAACGCCCAGTGCTCTCTCTAGTCAGAGGCCTACCACTTGCCCGAGGCCGACCAGTACACCTTGCCCTACCGTTAGCCAGAGCAGTAACCCGTGTCCTACGAAATCACCCTGGACCCACCCTTACCACACCCTAATACAGCCCTACACCTGTTCCGAGTCCTAGGACTACCCGGAGCCATTTCGTGACACCTACCCCTAACCCTCGGCCAACCCCTACCACTACCACTAGTCCTAGGCTTAACATGAGCCCTAACCCTAACACTGCCCGTTGGCCTCTGCCAAACACTAGCCCTTCAACTAACCCTACCCCGAGCACTACCCCTCGCCCTGGGCCTACGTCTAGCACTACCTCTGGTCCTACTCCTACCCCTGGCCCTACAGCTCCCCCTAATTATAGGCCCACCCCCATCCCTACCTCTATCCACAGCTCCCACTCCTGGCCATAGGCCTACTCCGAGGTTTACCTCGACACCCACCCCTTGCCCTATGCCTACCCCAGAGCTACACCTAGCGCTCCCACTAGCCCTAGCTCGGGCCGTAGACCAACACCCATGGCTCCCTCTAGTCCGAGGCCTAGAACTTGCCCGTCGCTGACTAGTACACATTGCCCTTGTTAGGGTTAGGGTAAGGGTTAAGGTTAGGGTTTAGGGTTAGGGTTAGGGTTAGGGTTGGTGTTAGGTTTAGGGTTAGGATTAGGGTTAGTGTTGGTGTTAGGGTTAGGGTTAGGGTTAGGGTTGGTGTTAGGTTTAGGGTTAGGATTAGGGTTAGTGTTGGTGTTAGGGTTAGGGTTAGGGTTAGGTCACCCCAAGCACTACCCCTCGCCCTAGGCGTACGCCTGGCACTACCTCTGGTCCTACCCCTACCCCTGGCCCTACAGATCCCCCTACCCATAGTCCCACCCCCATCCTTACCCCTATCCACAGCTCCCACTCCTGGTCCTAGGCCTACTCTGAGGTTTACCCCGACACCCACCCCTTGCCCTTTGCCTACCACAGCGCTACGCCTACCGCTCCCACTAGCCCTACCTCGGGCCCTAGACCAACGCCCAGTGCTCACTCTAGTCCGAAGCCTAGCACTTGCCCGTCGCCGACCAGTACGCCTTGCCTACCGATAGCCACAGCACTAACCCATGTCCTACAAAATCACCCTGTACGCACCATTAGCCACACCCTAATCATGCCCCACATCCGTTTGGAGTCCTAGGACTACCCGGAGCCCTTCCGTGAAACCTACCCCTAGCCCTCGGCCATCCCCTACTACTACCACTAGTCCTAGGCCTAACATGAGCCCTAACCCTAACACTGCCCGTGGGCCTCTGCCAACCACTAGCCCTTCACCTAACCCTACCCCGAGCACTACCCCTCGCCCTAGGCCTACGCCTAGCACTACCTCTGGTCCTACCCCTACCCCTGGCCCTACAGCTCCCCCTACCCATAGGCTCACACCCATCCCTACCCCTAGCCACAACTCAAATCATGGCCCAAAGCCTACTCCGAGGTTTACCCCGACACCCACCCCTTGCCCTATGCCTACCCCTGTGCTACGCCTAACGCTCCCACTAGCCCTAGCTCGGTCCCTAGACCAACGCCCATGGCTTCCTCTAGTCCGAGGTTTAGAATTTGCCCGTCGCTGACCAGTACACATTGCCCTTGTTAGGTTTAGGGTTAGGGTTAGGGTTAGGGTTGGTTTAAGGTTTAGGGTTAGGGTTAGGGTTAGGGTTAGGGTTAAGGTTGGTGTTAGGGTTAGGGTTAGGGTTTGGGTTAGGGTTAGGGTTACGGTTAGGTTACCCCGAGCACTACCACTCGCCCTAGGCATACGCCTAGCACTACCTCTGGTCCTACCGCTACCCCTGGCCCTACAGCTACCCCTACCCATGGGCCCACCCCCATCCCTACCCCTAGGCACAACTCCAACTCCTGGGCCAAAGCCTACTCCGAGGTTTACCTTGACACCCACCCCTTGCCCTATGCCTACCCCAGCGCTACGCCTATCGCTCCCACTAGCCCTAGCTCGGGCCCTAGACCAACGCTCAGTGCTCATCTAGTCAGAGGTCTACCACTTGCCCGAGGCCGACCAGTACACCTTGCCCTACCATTAGCCAGTGCAGTAACCCGTGTCCTACGAAATCACCCTGGACTCACCCTTACCACAACCTAATCCAGCCCTACACCTGTTCCGAGTCCTAGGACTACCCGGAGCCCTCCCGTGACACCTACCCCAAGCCCTCGGCCAGCCCCTACCACTACCACTAGTCCTAGGCCTAACATGAGCCCTAAGACTAACACTGCCCGTGGGCCTAGGCCAACCACTAGCCCTTCACCATCCCTACACAGAGCACTACCCCTCGCCCTAGGCCTACGCCTAGCACTACCTCTGGTCCTACCCCTACCCATGGCCCTAGAGCTCCCACTAACAATAGGCCCACCCAAATCCCTACCCCTAGCCACAGCTCCCACTTTTGGCCTTAGGCCTACTCCGAGGTTTACCTCAACTCCCACCCCTTGCCCTATGCCTACCCCAGCGCTACGCTAACGCTCCCACTAGCCCTAGCTCGGGCCCTAGACCAAAGCCCAGTTCTCATGTAGTCCGAGGCCTAGCACTTCCCCGTCGCCGACCAGTACACCTTGCCCTACCGTTAGCCAGAGCAGTAACCCGTGTCCTACGAAATCACCCTGGACCCACCCTTACCAACCCTAATCCAGCCCTACACCTGTTCCGAGTCCTAGAACTGCCCGGAGCCCTCCCGTGACACCTACCCCTAGCCCTCGGCCAATCCCTACCACTACTACTAGTCCTAAGCTTAACATGAGCCCTAATCCTAACACTGCCCGTGGACCTCTGCCAACCACTAGCCCTTCAACTAACCCTACCCCGAGCACTACCCCTAGCGCTAGGCCTACGTCTAGCACTACCTTTGGTCCTACACCTACCCCTGGCCCTGCAGTTCCCCCTACCCATAGTCCCACCCCCACCCCTACCCCTAGCCACAGCTCCCACTTTTGGCCTTAGGCCTACTCCGAGGTTTACCTCAACACCCACCCCTTGCCCTATGCCTACCCCAGCGTTACGCCTACCGCTCCCACTAGCCCTAGCTCAGGCCCTAGACCAACACCCATGGCTCCCTCTAGTCCCAGGCCTAGAACTTGCCCGTCGCTGACCAGTACACCTTGCCCTTGTTAGGGTTAGGTTTAGGGTTAGGGTTAGGGTTGGTGTTAGGGTTAGGGTTAGAATTAGGGTTGGTGTTAGGGTTAGGGTTAGGGTTAGGATTAGGGTTAGGGTTGGGGCTAGGGTTAGGGTTAGGGTTAGGGTTAGGGTTGGTGTTAGGGTTAGGGTTAGGGTTAGATTAGGGTTAGGGTTGATGTTAGGGTTAGGGTTAGGGTTAGGGTTAGGTTTGGTGTTAGGTATAGGGTTAGGGTTAGGATTAGGGTTAGGGTTGGTGTTAGGGTTAGCGTTAGGGTTAGAGTTAGGGTTGGTGTTAGGGTTAGGGTTAGGGTTAGGGTTAGGGTTAGGGTTAGGGTTAGGGTTAGGGTTAGGGTTAGGGTTGGTGTTAGGGTTAGGGTTAGGGTTACGATTAGGGTTGCTGTTAGGTATAGGGTTAGGGTTAGGGTTGGTGTTAGGGTTAGTGTTAGGGTTAGTGTTGGTGTTAGGGTTAGGGTTAGGTTACCCCGAGCACTACCATTCGCCCTAGGCCTACGTCTAGCACTACCTCTGGTCCCACCCCTACCCCTGTCCCTACAGCTCCCCCTACCCATAGGCCCACCCCCATCCCTACCCCTAGCCACAGCTCCCACTCCTGGTCCTAGGCCTACTTTGAGGTTTACCCCGACACCCACCCCTTGCCCTTTGCCTACCCCAGCGCTACGCCTACCGCTCCCAGAAGCCCTACCTCGGGCCCTAGACCAACGCCCAGTGCTAACTCTAGTCCGAAGCCTAGCACTTGCCCGTCTCCAACCGGTACACCTTGCCCTACCGATAGCCAGAGCACTAACCCGTGTCCTACGAAATCACCCTGGACCCACCATTAGCCACACCCTAATCCAGCCCTACATCCGTTCGGTGTCCTAGGACTACCCGGAGCCCTCTTGTGACAGTTACCCCTAGCCCTCGGCCATCCCCTACCACTACCACTAGTCCTAGGCCTAACATGAGCCCTAACCCTAACACTGCCCGTAGGCCTCTGCCAACGACTAGCCCTTCACCTAACCCTACCCCGAGCACTACCCCTCGCCCTAGGCTTACGCCTAGCACTACCTCTGGTCCTACCCCTACCCCTGGTTCTACAACTCCCCCTACTTATAGGCCCACCCCCATCCCTACCCCTAAGCACAGCTCCCACTCCTGGCCCTAGGCCTACTCCGAGGTTTACCTCGACACCCACCCCTTGCCCTATGCCTACCCCAGCGCTACGCCTACCGCTCTCACTAGCCCTAGCTCGGGCCCTTGACCAACGCCCATGGATCCCTCTAGTCCGAGGCCTAGAACTTGCCCGTCGCTGACCAGTATACCTTGCCCTTGTTAGGGTTAGGGTTAGGGTTAGGGTTAGGGTTAGGGTTAGGATTAGGGTTTAGGGTTAGGGTTAGGTTTAGGGTTGGTGTTAGGGTTAGGGTTAGGGTTAGGGTTAGGGTTGGTGTTAGGTTTAGGGTTAGGGTTAGGCTTAGGGTTAGGGTTAGGGTTGGTGTTAGGGTAGGATTAGGGTTAGGGTTAGGGTTAGGATTAGGGTTAGGGTTGGTGTTAGGGTTAGGGTTAGGGTTAGGGTTAGGGTTAGGGTTAGGGTTAGGGTTAGGATTAGGGTTGGTGTTAGGGTTAGGGTTAGGGTTAGGGTTAGGGTTGGTGTTAGGGTTAGGGTTAGGGTTAGGGTTAGGGTTAGGGTTAGGATTAGGGTTGGTGTTAGGGTTAGGGTTAGGGTTAGGGTTAGGGTTGGTGTTAGGTATAGGTTTAGGGTTAGGGTTAGGGTTAGGGTTAGGGTTGGTATTAGGGTTAGGGTTAGGGTTAGTGTTAGGGTTAGGGTTAGGGTTAGGTTACCCCGAGCACTACCCCTCGCCCTTGGCCTACGCCTAGCACTACCTCTGGTCCTACCACTACCCCTGGCCCTACAGCTCCCCCTACCCATAGGCCCACCCCCATCCCTACCCCTAGCCACAGCTCCCACTCCTGGACCTAGGCCTACTCCGAGGTTTACCCCGACACCCACCCCTTGCCCTATGCCTACACCAGCGCTACGCCTATCGCTCCCACTAGCCCTAGCTCGGGCCCTAGACCAAAGCCCAGTGCTCATCTAGTCCGAGGCCTAGCACTTGCCCGTCGCCGACCAGTACACCTTGCCCTACCGTTAGCCAGAGCAGTAACCCGTGTCCTACGTAATCACCCTGGACCCACCCTTACCACACCCTAATCCAGCCCTACACCTGTTCTGAGTCCTAGGACTACCCGGAGCCCTCCCGTGACACCTACCCCTAGCCCTCGGCCCACCCCTACCACTACCACTAGTCCTAGGCTTAACATGAGCCCTAACCCTAACACTGCCCGTGGGCATCTGCCAACCACTAGCCCTTCAACTAACCCTACCCCGAGCACTACCCCTCGCTCTAGGCCTACGCCTAGCACTACCTCTGGTCCTACCCCTACCCCTGGCCCTACAGCTCCCCCTACCCCTGGGCCCACCCCCATCCCTACCCCTAGCCAAAACTCCAACTCCTGGCCCAAAGCCTACTCCGAAGTTTACCCCGACACCCACCCCTTGCCCTATGCCTATCCCAGCGCTACACCTACCGCTCCCACTAGCCCTAGCTCGGGCCCTAGACCAACGCCCAGTGCTATCTCTAGTCAGAGGCCTACCTGTTGCCCGAGGCCGACCAGTACACCTTGCCCTACCGTTAGCAAGAGCAGTAACCCGTGTCCTACGAAATCACCCTGGACCCACCCTTACCACACCTTAATACAGCCCTACACCTGTTCCGAGTCCTAGGACTACCCGGAGACATTTCGTGACACCTACTCCTAGCCCTCGGCCAACCCCTACCACTACCACTAGTTTTAGGCTTAACATGAGCCCTAACCCTAACACTGCCCGTGTGTTTCTGCCAAACACTAGCCCTTCAACTAACGCTACACGGAGCACTACCCCTCGCCCTAGGCCTACGCCTAGCATTACCTCTGGTCCTACCACTACCCCTAGCCCTACAGTTCCCCCTACCCATAGGCCCACCCCCACCCCTACCCCTAGCCACAGCTCCCACTCCTGGCCCTAGCCCTACTCCGAGGTTTACCTCGACACCCACCCCTTGCCCTATGCCTACCCCAGCGCTATGCCTACCGCTCCCACTAGCCCTACCTCGGGCCCTAGACCAACGCCCAGTGCTCACTCTAGTCCAAAGCCTAGCAGTTTCCCGTCACCGACCAGTACACCTTGCCCTACCGTTAGCCAGAGCAGTAACCCGTGTCCTACGAAATCACCGTGGACCCACACTTACCACACCCTAATCCAGCCCTACACCTGTTCTGAGTCCTAGGACTACCCGGAGCTTTCCCTTGACACCTACCCCTAGCCCTCGGTTCACCCCTACCACTACCACTAGTCCTAGGCTTAACATGAGCCCTAACCTTAACACTGCCCGTAGGCCTCTGCCAACCACTAGCCCTTCAACTAACCCTACCCCGAGCACTACCCCTCGCCCTAGGCCTACGCCTAGCACTACCTCTGGTCCTACCCCTACCCCTGTCCCTACAGCTCCTTCAACCCATAGGCCCACCCTCATCCCTACCGCTAGCCACAGCTCCTACTCCTGGTCCTAGGCCTACTTGAGGTTTATCCCGACACCCACCCCTTGCCCTTTGCCTACCCCAGCGCTACGCCTACCGCTCCCAATAGCCCTACCTCGGGCCCTAGACCAACGCCCAGTGCTCACTCTAGTCCGAAGCCTAGCACTTGCCCGTCGCCAACCGGTACACCTTGCCCTACCGATAGCCAGAGCACTAACCCGTGTCCTACGAAATCACCCTGGACCCACCATTAGCCACACCATAATCCAGCCCTACATCCGTTCGGAATCCTAGGACTACCCGGAGCCCTCCCGTGACAGTTACCCCTAGCCCTCGGCCATACTCTACCACTACCACTAGTCCTAGGCCTAACATGAGCCCTAACTCTAACACTGCCCGTGGGCCTCTGCCAACCACTAGCCCTTCACCTAACCCTACCCCGAGCACTACCCCTCGCCCTAGGCTTACGCCTAGCACTACCTCTGGTCCTACTCCTACCCCTGGCCCTACAGCTCCCCCTACTTATAGGCCCACCCCCATCCCTACCCTTAACCACAGCTCCCACTCCTGGCCCTAGGCCTACTTCGAGGTTTACCTCGACACCCACCCCTTGCCCTATGCCTACCCCAGCGCTACGCCTACCGCTCTCACTAGCCCTAGATCGAGCCCTAGACCAAAGCCCATGGCTCCCTCTAGTCCGAGGCCTAGAACTTGCCCGTCGCTGACCAGTACACCTTGCCCTTGTTAGGGTTAGGGTTAGGGTTAGGGTTAGGGTTAGGGTTAGGATTAGGGTTAGGGTTAGTGTTAGGATTAGGGTTTAGGGTTGGTGTTAGGGTTAGGGTTAGGGTTAGGGTTAGTATTAGGGTTAGGGTTGATGTTAGGGTTAGGGTTAGGGTTAGGGTTACGGTTAGGGTTAGGGTTGGTGTTAGGGTTAGGGTTAGGGTTAGAATTAGGGTTAGGGTTAGGGTTAGGGTTAGGTTACCCCGAGCACTACCCCTCGCCCTAGGCCTACGCCTGGCACTACCTCTGGTCCTACCCCTACCCCTGGCCCTACAGCTCCCCCTACCCATAGGCCCACCCCCATCCCTACCCCTAGCCACAGCTCCCACTCCTGGACCTAGGCCTACTCCGAGGTTTACTCCGACACACACCCCATGCCCTTTGCCTACCACAGCGCTACGCCTACCGCTCCCACTACCCCTACCTCGGGTCTAGACCAACGCCCAGTGCTCACTCTAGTCCGAAGCCTAGCACTTGCCCGTCACCGATCAGTACACCTTGCCCTACCGATAGCCAGATCACTAACCCTTGTCCTACAAAATCACCCTGGACCCACCATTAGCCACACCCTAATCCAGCCCTACACCTGTTCCGAGTCCTAGGACAACCCGGAGCCATTTCGTGACACCTATTCCTAGCCCTCGGCCAACCACTACCACTACCACTGGTCCTAGGCTTAACATGAGCCCTAACCCTAACACTGCCCGTGGGCCTCTGCCAAACACTAGGCCTTCAACTAACCCTACCCCGAGCACTACCCCTCGCCGTAGGCCTACGCCTAGCACTACCTCTGGTCCTACCGCTACCCCTGGCCCTACAGCTCCCCCTACCCATAGGCACACCCCCACCCCTACCCCTACCCACAGCTCCCACTCCTGGCCCTAGGCCTACTCCGAGGTTTACCTCGACACCCACCCCTTGCCCTATGCCTACCCCAGCGCTACGCCTACCGCTCCCACTAGCCCTACCTCGGGCCCTAGACCAACGCCCAGTGCTCACTCTAGTCCGAAGCCTAGCACTTGTCCGTCACCGACCAATACACCCTGCCCTACCGAAAGCCAGATCACTAACCCTTGTGCTACGAAATCACCCTGGACCCACCATTAGCCACACCCTAATCATGCCCCACATCTGTTCGGAGTCCTAGGACTACCCGGAGCGTTCCCGTAACACCTACCCCTAGCCCTCGGCTATCCCCTACCACTACCACTAGTCATAGGCCTAACATGAGCCCTAACCCTAACACTGTCCGTGGGCCTCTGCCAACCACTAGCCCTTCACCTAACCCTACCCCGAGCACTACCCCACGCTCTAGGCTTACGCCTAGCACTACCTCTGGTCCTACCCCTACCCCTGGCCCTACAGCTCCCCCTACTAATAGGCCCACCCCCATCCCTACCCCTAGCCACAACTCCAACCTCTGGCCCAAAGCCTACTCCGAGGTTTACCCCGACACCCACCCCTTGCCCTATGCCTACCCCAGCGCTACGCCTATTGCTCCCACTAGCCCTAGCTCGGGCCCTAGACCAAAGTCCAGTGCTCATCTAGTCCGAGGCCTAGCACTTGCCCGTCGCCGACCAGTACACCTTGCCCTACCTTTAGCTAGAGCAGTAACCCGTGTCCTACGAAATCACCCTGGACCCACCCTTACCACACCCTAATCCAGCCCTACACCTGTTCCGAGTCCTACGACTACCCGGAGCCATTTCGTGACACCTACCCCTAGTCCTCGGCCAACCCCTACCACTACCACTAGTCCTAGGCTTAACATGAGCCCTAAACCTAACACTGCCCGTGGGCCTCTGCCAAACACTAGCCCTTCAACTAACCCTACCCCGAGCACTACGCCTCGCCCTAGGCCTTCGCCTAGCACTACCTCTGGTCCTACCACTACCCCTGACCCTACAGCTCCCCCTACCCATAGGCCCACCCCCACCCCTACCCCTAGCCACAGCTCCCACTCCTGGCCCTAGGCCTACTCCGAGGTATACCTCGACACACACCCCTTGCCCTATGCCTACCCCAGCGCTACGCCTACCGCTCTCACTAGCCCTAGCTCGGGCCCTAGACCAACGCCCATGGCTCCCTCTAGTCCGAGGCCTAGAACTTGCCCGTCGCTGACCAGTACACCTTGCCCTTGTTAGGGTTAGGGTTAGGGTTAGGGTTAGGGTTGGATTAGGGTTTAGGGTTAGGGTTAGAGTTAGGGTTGGTGTTAGGGTTAGGGTTACGGTTAGGGTTAGGGTTGGTGTTAGGTTTAGGGTTAGGGTTAGGGTTGGGTTGGTGTTAGGGTTAGGGTTAGGGTTAGGGTTAGGGTTAGGATTAGGGTTAGGGTTGGTGTTAGGGTTAGGGTTAGGGTTAGGGTTAGGGTTGGGGTTAGGGTTAGGGTTGGTGTTAGGTATAGTGTTAGGGTTAGGGTTAGGTTTAGGGTTAGAGTTGGTGTTAGGGTTATGGTTAGGGGAAGGGTTAGTGTTAGGGTTAGGGTTTGGGGTGGGGTTAGGATTAGGGTTAGGGTTGGTGTTAGGGTTAGGGTTACGGTTAGGGTTGGTGTTAGGTGTAGGGTTAGAGGTAAAGTTAGGGTTAGGGTTAGGGTTAGGGTTGGTGTTAGGGTTAGGGTTAGGATTAGGGTTAGGGTTGGTGTTAGGGTTAGGGTTAGGGTTAGGGTTAGTATTAGGGTTAGGGTTGATGTTAGGGTTAGGGTTAGGGTTAGGGTTACGGTTAGGGTTAGGGTTGGTGTTAGGGTTAGGTTTAGGGTTAGGGTTAGGGTTAGGGTTAGGATTAGGGTTTAGGGTTGGTGTTAGGTTTAGTGTTAGGGTTAGGGTTAGTGTTAGGGTTAGGGTTGATGTTAGGGTTAGGGTTAGGGTTAGGGTTAGGGTTAGGGTTAGGGTCAGGTTACCCCGAGCACTACCCCTCGCCCTAGGCTTACGCCTAGCACTACCTCTGGTCCTAGTCCTACCCCTGGCCCGACAGCTCCCCCTACTTATAGGCCCACCCCCATCCCTACCCCTAGCCACAGCTCCCACTCCTGGACCTAGGCCTACTCCGAGGTTTACCCCGACACACACACCTTGCCCTTTGCCTACCACAGCGCTACGCCTACCGCTCCCACTAGCCCTACCTCGGGCCCTAGACCAACGCCCAGATCTCACTCTAGTCCGAAGCCTAGCATTTGCCCGTCACCGATCAGTACACCTTGCCCTACCGATAGCCAGATCACTAACCCTTGTCCTTCGAAATCACCCTGGACCCACCATTAGCCACACTTTAATCCAGCCCTACACCTGTTCCGAGTCCTAGGACTACCCGGAGCCATTTCGTGACACCTACTCCTAGCCCTCGGACAACCCCTACCAGTAGCACTAGTCCTAGGCTTAACATGAGCCCTAACCCTAACACTGCCCGTGGGCCTCTGCCAAACACTAGCCCTTAAACTAACCCTACCCCGAGCACTACCCCTCGCCCTAGGCCTACGCCTAGCACTACCTCTGGTCCTACCACTACCCCTGGCCCTACAGCTCCCCCTACCCATAGGCACACCACCACCCCTACCCCTACCCACAGCTTCCACTCCTGGCCCTAGGCCTACTCCGAGGTTTACCTCGACACCCACCCCTTGCCCTATGCCTAACCCAGCGCTACGCCTACCGCTCCCACTAGCCCTAGCTCGGGCCCTAGACCAACGCCCATGGCTCCCTCTAGTCCAAGGCCTAGACTTGCTTGTCGCTGACTAGTACACATTGCCTTGTTAGAGTTAGGGTAAGGGTTAGGGTTAGTGGTTAGGGTTAGGGTTAGGGTTAGGGTTGGTGTTAGGTTTAGGGTTAGGATTAGGGTTAGGTTTGGTGTTAGGGTTAGGGTTGGTGTTAGGTTTAAGCTTAGAATTAAAGTTAGGGTTGGTGTCAGGGTTAGGGTTAGGGTTAGGGTAAGGGTTAGGGTTAGGTCACCCCGAGCACTACCCCTCGCCCTAGGCGTACGCCTGGCACTACCTCTGGTCCTACCCCTACCCCTGGCGCTACAGCTCCCCCTAACCATAGGCCCACCCCCATCCCTACCCTTAGCCACAGCTTTCACTCCTGGTCCTAGGCCTACTCCGAGGTTTACCTTGACACACACCCCTTGCCCTTTGCCTATTACAGCGCTACGCCTACCGCTCCCACTAGCCCTAACTCGGGCCCTAGACCAACGCCCAGTGCTCACTCTAGTCCGAAGCCTAGCACTTGCCCGTCACCGACCAATACACCCTGCCCTACCGAAAGCCAGATCACTAACCCTTGTCCTACGAAATCACCCTGGACCCACCATTAGCCACACCCTAATACAGCCCTACACCTGTTCCGAGTCCTAGGACTACCCGGAGCCATTTCGTGACACCTACCCCTAGCCCTCTGCCAACCCCTATCACTGCCACTAGTCCTAGGCTTAACATGAGCCCTAACCCTAACACTGCCCGTGGGCCTCTGCCAAACACTAGCCCTTCAACTAACCCTACCCCGAGCACTACCCCTCGCCCTAGGCCTTCGCCTAGCACTACCTCTGGTCCTACCACTTCCCCTGGCCCTACAGCTCCCCCTACCCATAGGCCCACCCCCACCCCTACCCCTAGCCACAGCTCCCACTCCTGGCCCTAAGCCTACTCCGAGGTATACCTCGACACACACCCCTTGCCCTATGCCTACCCCAGCGCTACGCCTACCGCTCTCATTAGCCCTAGCTCGGGCCCTAGACCAACGCCCATGGCTCCCTCTAGTCCGAGGCCTAGAACTTGCCCATCGCTGACCAGTAAACCTTGCCCTTGTTAGGGTTAGGGTTAGGGTTAGGGTTGGTGTTAGGGTTAGGGTTAGGGTTAGGGTTAGGGTTGGTGTTAGGTTTAGGGTTAGGGATAGGATTAGGGTTGGTGTTAGGGTTAGGGTTAGGGTTAGGGTTAGGATTAGGGTTAGGGTTGGTGTTAGGGTTAGGGTTAGGGTTAGGGTTGGTGTTAGGGTTAGGGTTAGGGTTAGGGTTGGTGTTAGGTATAGTGTTAGGGTTAGGGTTAGGGTTAGGGTTAGAGTTGGTGTTAGGGTTAGGGTTAGGGTAAGGGTTAGTGTTAGGGTTAGGGTTTGGGGTGGGGTTAGGATTAGGGTTAGGGTTGGTGTTAGGGTTAGTGTTAAAGTTAGGGTTAAAGTTAGGGTTAGGGTTGGTGTTAGGGTTAGGGTTAGGATTAGGGTTAGGGTTGGTGTTAGGGTTAGGGTTAGGGTTGGGGTTAGTATTAGGGTTAGGGTTGATGTTAGGGTTAGGGTTAGGGTTAGGGTTACGGTTAGGGTTAGGGTTGGTGTTAGGGTTAGGTTTAGGGTTAGGGTTAGGGTTAGGATTAGGGTTTAGGGTTGGTGTTAGGGTTAGTGTTAGGGTTAGGGTTAGTGTTAGGGTTAGGGTTGATGTTAGGGTTAGGGTTAGGGTTAGGGTTAGTGTTGGTGTAAGGGTTAGGGTTAGGGTTAGGGTTAGTATTAGGGTTAGGGTTGATGTTAGGGTTAGGGTTAGGGTTAGGGTTACGGTTAGGGTTAGGGTTGGTGTTAGGTGTAGGGTTAGGGTTAGGGTTAGGGTTAGGTTTAGGGTTAGGGTTGGTGTTAGGGTTAGGGTTAGGGTTAGGGTTAGTGTTAGGGTTAGGGTTAGGGTTAGGTTACCCCGAGCACTACCCCTCGCCCTAGGCCTACGCCTAGCACTACATCTGGTCCTACCCCTACTCCTGTCCCTACAGCTCCCCCAACCCATAGGCCCACCCTCATCCCTACCGCTAGCCACAGCTCCCACTCCTGGTCCTAGGCCTACTTGAGGTTTACCCCGACACCCACCCCTTGCCCTTTGCCTACCCCAGCGCTACGCCTACCGCTCCCACTAGCCCAACCTCGGGCCCTAGACCAACGCCCAGTGCTCACTCTAGTCCGAAGCCTAGCACTTGCCCGTCGCCAACCGGTACACCTTGCCCTACCGATAGCCAGAGCACTAACCCGTGTCCTACGAAATCACCCTGGACCCACCATTAGCCACACCCTAATCCAGCCCTACATCCGTTCGGAGTCCTAGGACTAACCGGAGCCCTCCCGTGACAGTTACCCCTAGCCCTCGGCCATACCCTACCACTACCACTAGTCCTAGGCCTAACATGAGCCCTAACTCTAACACTGCCCGTGGGCCTCTGCCAACCACTAGCCCTTCACCTAACCCTACCCCAAGCACTACCCCTCGCCCTAGGCTTACGCCTAGCACTACCTCTGGTCCTACTCCTACCCCTGGCCCTACAGCTCCCCCTACTTATAGGCCCACCCCCATCCCTACCCCTAACCACAGCTCCCACTCCTGGCCCTAGGCCTACTCCGAGGTTTACCTCGACACCCACCCCTTGCCCTATGCCTACCCCAGCGCTACGCCTACCGCTCTCACTAGCCCTAGCTCGGGCCCTAGACCAAAGCCCATGGCTCCCTCTAGTCCGAGGCCTATAACTTGCCCGTCGCTGACCAGTACACCTTGCCCTTGTTAGGGTTAGGGTTAGGGTTAGGGTTAGGATTAGGTTTAGGGTTAGTGTTAGGATTAGGGTTTAGGGTTGGTGTTAGGGTTAGGGTTAGGGTTAGGGTTAGTATTAGGGTTAGGGTTGATGTTAGGGTTAGGGTTAGGGTTAGGGTTACGGTTAGGGTTAGGGTTGGTGTTAGGGTTAGGTTTAGGGTTAGGGTTAGGGTTAGGATTAGGGTTTAGGGTTGGTGTTAGGGTTAGTGTTAGGGTTAGGGTTAGTGTTAGGGTTAGGGTTGATGTTAGGGTTAGGGTTAGGGTTAGGGTTGGTGTAAGGGTTAGGCTTAGGGTTAGGGTTAGTGTTAGGGTTGGTGTTAGGTATAGGGTTAGGGTTAGGGTTAGGGTTAGGTTTAGGGTTAGGGTTGGTGTTAAAGTTAGGGTTAGGGTTAGAATTAGGGTTAGAATTAGGGTTTAGGGTTTGTGTTAGGGTTAGTGTTAGGGTTAGGGTTAGTGTTAGGGTTAGGGTTGATGTTAGGGTTAGGGTTAGGGTTAGGATTACGGTTAGGATTAGGGTTAGGGTTAGGTTACCCTTAGCACTACCCCTCGCCCTAGGCCTACGCCTGGCACTACCTCTGGTCCTACCCCTACCCCTGGCCCTACAGCTCCCCCTACCCATAGACCCACCCCCATCCCTACCCCTAGCCACAGCTCCCACTCCTGGACCTAGGCCTACTCCGAGGTTTACCCCGACACACACCCCTTGCCCTTTGCCTACCACAGCGCTACGCCTACCGCTCCCACTAGTCCTACCTCGGGCCCTAGACTAACGCCTAGTGCTCACTCTAGTCCGAAGCCTAGCACTTGCCCGTCACCGATCAGTACACCTTGCCCTACCGATAGCCAGATCACTAACCCTTGTCCTACGAAATCACCCTGGACCCACCATTAGCCACAACCTAATCCAGCCCTACACCTGTTCCGAGTCCTAGGACTACCAGGAGACATTTCGTGACACCTACTCCTAGCCCTCGGCCAACCCCTACCACTACCACTAGTCCTAGGCTTAACATGAGCCCTAACCCTAACACTGCCCGTGGGCCTCTGCCAAACACTAGCCCTTCAACTAACCCTACCCCGAGCACTACCCCTCGCCGTAGGCCTACGCCTAGCACTACCTCTGGTTTTACCACTACCCTGGCCCTACAACTCCCCCTACCCATAGGCACACCCCCACCACTACCCCTAGCCACAGCTCCCACTCCTGGCACTAGGCCTACTCCGAGGTTTACCTCGACACCCACCCCTTGCCCTATGCCTACCCCAGCGCTACGCCTACCGCTCCCACTAGCCCTAGCTCGGGCCCTAGACCAACGCCCATGGCTCCCTCTAGTCCAAGGCCTAGAACTTGCCCGTCGCTGACTAGTACACATTGCCCTTGTTAGAGTTAGGGTAATGGTTAAGGTTAGGAGTTAGGGTTAGGGTTAGGGTTAGGTTTGGTTTTAGGTTTAGGGTTAGGATTAGGGTTAGGGTTGGTGTTAGGGTTAGGGTTAGGATTAAAGTTAGGGTTCGTGTCAGGGTTAGGGTTAGGGTTAGGGTTAGGGTTAGGGTTAGGGTCAAGTCACCCCGAGAACTACCCCTCGCCCTAGGCGTACGCCTGACACTACCTCTGGTTTTACCCCTACCCCTGGCCCTACAGCTCCGCCTACCCATAGGCCCACCCCCATCCCTACCCATAGCCACAGCTCCCACTCCTGGTCCTAGGCCTAATCCGAGGTTTACCTTGACACCCACCCCTTGCCCTTTGCCTATTACAGCGCTACGCCTACCGCTCCCACTAGCCCTACCTCGGGCCCTAGACCAACGCCCAGTGCTCACTCTAGTCCGAAGCCTAGCACTTGTCCGTCACTGACCAATACACCCTGCCCTACCGAAAGCCAGATCACTAACCCTTGTCCTACGAAATTACACTGGACCCACCATTAGCCACACCCTAATACAGCCCTCCACCTGTTCCGAGTCCTAGGACTCCCAGGAGCCATTTCGTGACACCTACCCCTAGCCCTCGGCCAACCCCTATCACTACCACTAGTCCTAGGCTTAATATGAGCCCTAACCCTAACACTGCCAGTGGGCCTCTGCCAAACACTAGCCCTTCAACTAACCTTACCCCGTGCACTACCCCTCGCCGTAGGCCTACGCCTAGCACTACCTCTGGTCCTACCACTACCCTGGCCCTACAGCTCCCCCTACCCATAGGCACACCCCCACCCCTACCCCTACCCACAGCTCCCACTCCTGGCCCTAGGCCTACTCCGAGGTTTACCTCGACACCCACCCCTTGCCCTATGCCTACCCCAGCGCTACGCCTACCGCTCCCACTAGCCCTAGCTCGGGCCCTAGACCAACGCCCATGGCTCCCTCTAGTCCAAGGCCTAGAACTTGCCCGTCGCTGACTAGTACACATTGCCCTTGTTAGAGTTAGGGTAATGGTTAAGGTTAGGAGTTAGGGTTAGGGTTAGGGTTAGGGTTGGTTTTAGATTTAGGGTTAGGATTAGGGTTAGGGTTGGTGTTAGGGTTAGGGTTAGGATTAAAGTTAGGGTTCGTGTCAGGGTTAGGGTTAGGGTTAGGGTTAGGGTTAGGGTTAGGGTCAAGTCACCCCGAGAACTACCCCTCGCCCTAGGCGTACGCCTGACACTACCTCTGGTCCTACCCCTACCCCTGGCCCTACAGCTCCGCCTACCCATAGGCCCAGCCCCATCCCTACCCATAGCCACAGCTCCCACTCCTGGTCCTAGGCCTACTTTGAGGTTTACCTTGACACCCACCCCTTGCCCTTTGCCTATTACAGCGCTACGCCTACCGCTCCCACTAGCCCTACCTCGGGCCCTACACCAACGCCCAGTGCTCACTCTAGTCCGAAGCCTAGCACTTGTCCGTCACCGACCAATACACCCTGCCCTACCGAAAGCCAGATCACTAACCCTTGTCCTACGAAATTACACTGGACCCACCATTAGCCACACCCTAATACAGCCCTCCACCTGTTCCGAGTCCTAGGACTACCCTGAGCCATTTCGTGACACCTACCCCTAGCCCTCGGCCAACCCCTATCACTACCACTAGTCCTAGGCTTAACATGAGCCCTAACCCTAACACTGCCCGTGGGCCTCTGCCAAACACTAGCCCTTCAACTAACCCTACCCCGAGCACTACCCCTCGCCCTAGGCCTTCGCCTAGCACTACCTCTGGTCCACCACTTCCCCTGGCCCTACAGCTCCCCCTACCCATAGGCCCACCCCCACCCCTACCCCTAGCCACAGCTCCCACTCCTGGCCCTAGGCCTACTCCGAGGTATACCTCTACACACACCCCTTGCCCTATGCCTACCCCAGCGCTACGCCTACCGCTCTCATTAGCCCTAGCTCGGGCCCTAGACCAACGCCCAGGGCTCCCTCTAGTCCGAGGCCTAGAACTTGCCCGTCGCTTACCAGTAAACCTTGCCCTTGTTAGGGTTAGGGTTAGGGTTAGGGTTGGTGTTAGGGTTAGAATTAGGGTTAGGGTTAGGGTTGGTGTTAGGTTTAGGGTTAGGGTTAGGATTAGGGTTGGTGTTAGGGTTAGGGTTAGGGTTAGGGTTAGGGTTAGGATTAGGGTTAGGGTTGGTGTTAGGGTTAGGGTTAGGGTTAGGGTTAGGGTTAGGCTTGGTGTTAGGGTTAGGATTAGGGTTAGGGTTGGTGTTAGGTATAGTGTTAGGTTTAGGGTTAGGGTTAGGGTTAGAGTTGGTGTTAGGGTTAGGGTTAGGGTAAGGGTTAGTGTTAGGGTTAGGGTTTGGGGTGGGGTTAGGATTAGGGTTAGGGTTGGTGTTAGGGTTAGGGTTAGGGTTAGGGTTGGTGTTAGGTATAGGGTTAGGGTTAAAGTTAGGGTTAGGGTTAGGGTTAGGGTTGGTGTTAGGGTTAGGGTTAGGATTAGGGTTAGGGTTGGTGTTAGGGTTAGGGTTAGGGTTAGGGTTAGTATTAGGGTTAGGGTTGATGTTAGCGTTAGGGTTAGGGTTAGGGTTACGGTTAGGGTTAGGGTTGGTGTTAGGGTTAGGTTTAGGGTTAGGGTTAGTGTTAGGATTAGGGTTTAGGGTTGGTGTTAGGGTTAGTGTTAGGGTTAGGGTTAGTGTTAGGGTTAGGGTTGATGTTAGGGTTAGGGTTAGGGTTAGGGTTGGTGTAAGGGTTAGGCTTAGGGTTAGGGTTAGGGTTAGGGTTGGTGTTAGGTATAGGGTTAGGGTTAGGGTTAGGTTTAGGGTTAGGGTTGGTGTTAAAGTTAGGGTTAGGGTTAGAATTAGGATTAGGATTAGGGTTTAGGGTTTGTGTTAGGGTTAGTGTTAGGGTTAGGGTTAGTGTTAGGGTTAGGGTTGATGTTAGGGTTAGGGTTAGGGTTAGGATTACGGTTAGGATTAGGGTTAGGGTTAGGTTACCCTTAGCACTACCCCTCGCCCTAGGCCTACGCCTGGCACTACCTCTGGTCCTACCCCTACCCCTGGCCCTACAGCTCCCCCTACCCATAGACCCACCCCCATCCCTACCCCTAGCCACAGCTCCCACTCCAGTACCTAGGCCTACTCCGAGGTTTACCCCGACACACACCCCTTGCCCTTTGCCTACCACAGCGCTACGCCTACCGCTCCCACTAGTCCTACCTCGGGCCCTAGACTAACGCCCAGTGCTCACTCTAGTCCGAAGCCTAGCACTTGCCCGTCACCGATCAGTACACCTTGCCCTACCGATAGCCAGATCACTAACCCTTGTCCTACGAAATCACCCTGGACCCACCATTAGCCACAACCTAATCCAGCCCTACACCTGTTCCGAGTCCTAGGACTACCAGGAGCCATTTCGTGACACCTACTCCTAGCCCTCGGCCAACCCCTACCACTACCACTAGTCCTAGGCTTAACATGAGCCCTAACCCTAACACTGCCCGTGGGCCTCTGCCAAACACTAGCCCTTCAACTAACCCTACCCCGAGCACTACCCCTCGCCGTAGGCCTACGCCTAGCACTACCTCTGGTCCTACCACTACCCTGGCCCTACAGCTCCCCCTACCCATAGGCACACCCCCACCACTACCCCTAGCCACAGCTCCCACTCCTGGCCCTAGGCCTACTCCGAGGTTTACCTCGACACCCACCCCTTGCCCTATGCCTACCCCAGCGCTACGCCTACCGCTCCCACTAGCCCTAGCTCGGGCCCTAGACCAACGCCCATGGCTCCCTCTAGTCCAAGGCCTAGAACTTGCCCGTCGCTGACTAGTACACATTGCCTTTGTTAGAGTTAGGGTAGGGTTAAGGTTAGGAGTTAGGGTTAGGGTTAGAGTTAGGGTTGGTGTTAGGTTTAGGGTTAGGATTAGGGTTAGGGTTGGTGTTAGGGTTAGGGTTGGTGTTAGGGTTACGGTTAGGATTAAAGTTAGGGTTCGTGTCAGGGTTAGGGTTAGGGTTAGGGTTAGGGTTAGGGTTAGGGTTAAGTCACCCCGAGAACTACCCCTCGCCCTAGGCGTACGCCTGGCACTACCTCTGGTCCTACCCCTACCCCTGGCCCTACAGCTCCGCCTACCCATAGGCCCACCCACATCCCTACCCATAGCCACAGCTCCCACTCCTGGTCCTAGGCCTACTCCGAGGTTTACCTTGACACCCACCCCTTGCCCTTTGCCTATTACAGCGCTACGCCTACCGCTCCCACTAGCCCTACCTCGGGCCCTAGACCAACGCCCAGTGCTCACTCTAGTCCGAAGCCTAGCACTTGTCCGTCACCGACCAATACACCCTGCCCTACCGAAAGCCAGATCACTAACCCTTGTCCTACGAAATCACCCTGGACCCACCATTAGCCGCACCCTAATCATGCCCCACATCTGTTCGGAGTCCTAAGACTACCTGGAGCGTTCCCGTAACACGTACCTTTAGCCCTCGGCTATCCCCTACCACTACCACTAGTCATAGGCCTAACATGAGCCCTAAACCTAACACTGTCCGTGGGCCTCTGCCAACCACTAGCCCTTCACCTAACCCTATTCCGATCACTACCCCACGCTCTAGGCTTACGCCTAGCACTACCTCTGGTCCTACCCCTACCCCTGGCCCTACAGCTCCCCCTACTAATAGGCCCACCCCCAACCCTACCCCTAGCCACAACTCCAACCTCTGGCCCAAAGCCTATTTTGAGGTTTACCCCGACACCCACCCCTTGCCCTATGCCTACCCCAGCGCTACGCCTACCGCTCCCACTAGCCCTACCTCGGGCCCTAGACCAACACCAATGCTCACTCTAGACCGAAGCCTAGCACTTGCCCGTCACCGACCAATACACCCTGCCCTACCGAAAGCCAGATCACTAACCCTTGTCCTACGAAATCACCCTGGAACCACCATTAGCCACACCATAATACAGCCCTACAACTGTTCCGAGTCCTAGGACTACCCGGAGCCATTTCGTGACACCTACCCCTAGCCCTCGGCCAACCCCTACTTCTACCACTAGTCCTAGGCTTAACATGAGCCCTAACCCTAACACTGCCCGTGGGCCTCTGCCAAACACTAGCCCTTCAACTAACCCTACCCCGAGCACTACCCCTCGCCCTAGGCCTTCGCCTAGCACTACCTCTGGTCCTACCACTTCCCCTGGCCCTACAGCTCCCCCTACCCATAGGCCCACCCCCACCCCTACCCCTAGCACAGCTCCCACTCCTGGCCCTAGGCCTACTCCGAGGTATACCTCGACACACACCCCTTGCCCTATGCCTACCCCATCGCTACGCCTACCGCTCTCACTAGCCCTAGCTCGGGCCCTAGACCAACGCCCATGGCTCACTCTAGTCCGAGGCCTAGAACTTGCCCGTCGCTGACCAGTAAACCTTGCCCTTGTTAGGGTTAGGGTTAGGGTTAGGGTTGGTGTTAGGGTTAGGGTTAGGGTTAGGGTTAGGGTTAGGGTTGGTGTTAGGTTTAGGGTTAGGGTTAGGGTAGGGTTGGTGTTAGGGTTAGGGTTAGGGTTAGGGTTAGGGTTAGGATGAGGGTTAGGGTTGGTGTTAGGGTTAGGGTTAGGGTTAGGGTTAGGTTAGGGTTGGTGTTAGGGTTAGGGTTAGGGTTAGGGTTAGTGTTGGTGTTAGGTATAGTGTTAAAGTTAGGGTTAGGGTTAGGGTTAGAGTTGGTGTTAGGGTTAGGGTTAGGGTAAGGGTTAGTGTTAGGGTTAGGGTTTGGGGTGGGGTTAGGATTAGGGTTAGGGTTGGTGTTAGCGTTAGGGTTAGGGTTAGGGTTGGTGTTAGGTATAGGGTTAGGGTTAAAGTTAGGGTTAGGGTTAGGGTTAGGGTTGGTGTTAGGGTTAGGGTTAGGATTAGGGTTAGGGTTGGTGTTAGGGTTAGAGTTAGGGTTAGGGTTAGTATTAGGGTTAGGGTTGATGTTAGGGTTAGGGTTAGGGTTAGGGTTACGGTTAGGGTTAGGGTTGGTGTTAGGGTTAGGTTTAGGGTTAGGGTTAGGGTTAGGATTAGGGTTTAGGGTTGGTGTTAGGGTTAGTGTTAGGGTTAGGGTTAGGGTTAGGGTTAGGGTTGGTGTTAGGGTTAGGGTTAGGGTTAGGGTTAGTGTTAGGGTTAGGGTTAGGGTTAGGGTTAGGGTTAGGGTTAGGGTTGGTGTTAGGTATAGGGTTAGGGTTAGGGTTAGGGTTAGGGTTAGGGTTGGTGTTAGGGTTAGGGTTAGGGTTAGGGTTAGTGTTAGGGTTAGGGTTAGGGTTAGGTTACCCCGAGCACTACCCCTCGCCCTAGGCCTACGCCTAGCACTACCTCTGGTCCTACCCCTACCCCTGTCCCTACAGCTCCCCCAACCCATAGGCCCACCCTCATCCCTACCGCTAGCCACAGCTCCCACTCCTGATCCTAGGCCTACTTGAGGTTTACCCCGACACCCACCCCTTGCCCTTTGCCTACCCCAGCGCTACGCCTACCGATCCCACTAGCCCTACCTCGGGCCCTAGACCAACGACCAGTGCTCACTCTAGTCCGAAGCCTAGCACTTGCCCGTCGCCAACCGGTACACCTTGCCCTACCGATAGCCAGAGCACTAACCCGTGTCCTACGAAATCACCCTGGACCCACCATTAGCCACACCCTAATTTAGCCCTACACGTGTTCCGAGTCCTAGAACTACCTGGAGCCATTTCTTGACACCTACTCCTAGCCCTCGGCCAACCCCTACCACTACCACTAGTCCTAGGCTTAACATGAGTCCTAACCCTAACACTGCCCGTGGGCCTCTGCCAAACACTAGCCCTTCAACTAACCCTACCCCGAGCACTACACCTCGCCGTAGGCCTACGCCTAGCACTACCTCTGGTCCTACCACTACCCCTGGCCCTACAGCTCCCCTTACCCATAGGCACACCCCCAACCCTACCCCTACCCACAGCTCTCACTCCTGGCCCTAGGCCTACTCCGAGGTTTACCTCAACACCCACCCCTTGCCCTATGCCTACCCCAGCACTACGCCTACCGCTCCCACTAGCCCTAGCTCGGGCCCTAGACCAACGCCCATGGCTCCCTCTAGTCCAAGGCCTAGAACTTGCCCGTCGCTGACTAGTACACATTGCCCTTGTTAGAGTTAGGGTAAGGGTTAGGGTTAGGGGTTACGGTTAGGGTTAGGGTTAGGTTTGGTGTTAGCTTTAGGGTTAGGATTAGGGTTAGGGTTGGTGTTAGGTTTAGGGTTGGTGTTAGGGTTAGGGTTAGGATTAAATTTAGGGTTCGTGTCAGGGTTAGGGTTAGGTTAGGGTTAGGGTTAGGTCACCCCGAGCACTACCCCTCGCCCTAGGCGTACGCCTGGCACTACCTCTGGTCCTACCCCTACCCCTGGCCCTACAGCTCCCCCTACCCATAGGCCCACCCCCATCCCTACCCATAGCACAGCTCCCACTCCTGGTCCTAGGCCTACTCCGAGGTTTACCTTGACACCCACCCCTTGCCCTTTGCCTATTACAGCGCTACGCCTACCGCTCCCACTAGCCCTACCTCGGGCCCTAGTCCAACGCCCAGTGCTCACTCTAGTCCGAAGCCTAGCACTTGCCCGTCACCGACCAATACACCCTGCCCTACCGAAAGCCAGATCACTAACCCTTGTCCTACGAAATCACCCTGGAACCACCATTAGCCACACCCTAATCATGCCCCACATCTGTTCGGAGTTTTAGGACTACCCGGAGCGTTCCCGTAACACCTACCCCTAGCCCTCGGCTATCCCCTACCACTACCACTAGTCATAGGCCTAACATGAGCCCTAACCCTAACACTATCCGTGGGCCTCTGCCAACCACTAGCCCTTCACCTAACCCTACCCCGAGCACTACCCCACGCTCTAGGCTTACGCCTAGCACTACCTCTGGTCCTACCCCTACCCCTGGCCCTACAGCTCCCCCTAATAATAGGCCCACCCCCATCCCTACGCCTAGCCACAACTCCAACCTCTGGCCCAAAGCCTACTCCTAGGTTTACCCCGACACCCACCCCTAGCCCTATGCCTACCCCAGCGCTACGCCTATTGCTCCCACTAGCCCTAGCTCGGGCCTTAGACCAAAGTCCAGTGCTCATCTAGTCCGAGGCCTAGCACTTGCCCGTCGCCGACCAGTACACCTTGCCCTACCGTTAGCCAGAGCAGTAACCCGTGTCCTACGAAATCACCCTGGACCCACCCTTACCACACCCTAATCCAGCCCTACACCTGTTCTGAGTCCTAGGACTACCCGGAGCCCTCCCGTGACACCTACCCCTAGCCCTCGGCCAACCCCTACCACTACCACTAGTCCTAGGCTTAACATGAGCCCTAAGACTAACACTGCGCGTGGGCCTCTACCAACCACTAGCCCTTCAACTAACCCTACCCCGAGCACTACCCCTCGCCCTAGGCCTACGCCTACCACTACCTCTGGTCCTACCACTACCCCTGGCCCTACAGCTCCCCCTACCCCTGGGCCCACCCCCATCCCTACCCCTAGCCAAAACTCTAACTCCTGGCCCAAAGCCTACTCCGAAGTTTACCCCGACACCCACCCGTTGTTCTATGCCCATCCCAGCGCTACGCCTACCGCTACCACTAGCCCTATCTCGGGCCCTAGACCAACGCCCAGTGCTCTCTCTAGTCAGAGGCCTACCACTTGCCCGAGGCCGAGCAGTACACCTTGCCCTACCGTTAGCCAGAGCAGTAACCCGTGTCCTACGTAATCACCCTGGACCCACCCTTACCACACTCTAATACAGCCCTACACCTGTTCCGAGTCCTAGGACTACCCGGAGCCATTTCGTGACACCTACCCCTAGCCCTCGGCCAACCCCTACCACTACCACTAGTCCTAGGCTTAACATGAGCCCTAAACCTAACACTGCCCGTGGGCCTCTGCCAAACACTAGCCCTTCAACTAACCCTACCCCGAGCACTACCCCTCGCCCTAGGCCTTCGCCTAGCACTACATTTGGTCCTACCACTACCCCTGGCCCTACAGCTCCCCCTACCCATAGGCCCACCCCCACCCCTACCCCTAGCCACAGCTCCCACTCCTGGCCTTAGGCCTACTCCGAGGTTTACCTCGACACACACCCCTTGCCCTATGCCTACCCCAGCGCTACGCCTACCGCTCTCACTAGCCCTAGCTCGGGCCCTAGACCAACGCCCATGGCTCCCTCTAGTCCGAGGCCTAGAACTTGCCCGTCGCTGACCAGTACACCTTGCCCTTGTTAGGGTTAGGGTTAGGGTTAGGGTTAGGGTTGGATTAGGGTTTAGGGTTAGGGTTAGGGTTAGGGTTAGGGTTGGTGTTAGGGTTAGGGTTAGGGTTAGGGTTAGGGTTGGTGTTAGGGTTAGGGTTAGGTTTAGGGTTAGGGTTAGGGTTAGGGTTAGGATTAGGGTTAGGTTTGGTGTTAGGCTTAGGGTTAGGGTTAGGGTTAGGGTTAGGGTTGGTGTTAGGATTAGGGTTAGGGTTAGGGTTAGGGTTGGTGTTAGGTATAGTGTTAGGGTTAGGGTTAGGGTTAGGGTTAGTGTTGGTGTTAGGGTTAGGGTTAGGGTAAGGGTTAGTGTTAGGGTTAAGGTTTGGGGTGGGGTTAGGATTAGGGTTAGGGTTGGTGTTAGGGTTAGGGTTAGGGTTAGGGTTGGTGTTAGGTATAGGGTTAGGGTTAAAGTTAGGGTTAGGGTTAGGGTTAGGGTTGGTGTTAGGGTTAGGGTTAGGGTTGGTGTTAGGGTTAGGGTTAGGGTTAGGGTTAGTATTAGGGTTAGGGTTGATGTTAGGGTTAGGGTTAGGGTTAGGGTTACGGTTAGGGTTAGGGTTGGTGTTAGGGTTAGGTTTAGGGTTAGGGTTAGGGTTAGGATTAGGGTTTAGGGTTGGTGTTAGGGTTAGTGTTAGGGTTAGGGTTAGTGTTAGGGTTAGGGTTGATGTTAGGGTTAGGGTTAGGGTTAGGGTTAGGGTTAGGGTTAGGTTACCCCGAGCACTACCCCTCGTCCTAGGCATACGCCTAGCACTACCTCTGGTCCTACTCCTACCCCTGGCCCTACAGCTCCCCCTACTTATAGGCCCACCCCTATCCCTACCCCTAGCCACAGCTCCCACTCCTGGACCTAGGCCTACTCCGAGGTTTACCCCGACACACACCCCTTGCCCTTTGCCTACCACAGCGCTACGCCTACCGCTCTCATTAGCCCTAGCTTGGGCCCTAGACCAACGTACATGGCTCCCTCTAACCGAGGCCTAGAACTTGCCCGTCGCTGACCAGTAAACCTTGCCCTTGTTAGGGTTAAGGTTAGGGTTAGGGTTGGTGTTAGGTTTAGGGTTAGGGTTAGGGTTAGAGTTGGTGTTAGGGTTAGGGTTAGGGTAAGGGTTAGTGTTAGGGTTAGGGTTTGGGGTGGGGTTAGGATTAGGGTTAGGGTTGGTGTTAGGGTTAGGGTTAGGGTTAGGGTTGGTGTTAGGTATAGGGTTAGGATTAAAGTTAGGGTTAGGGTTAGGGTTAGGGTTGGTGTTAGGGTTAGGGTTAGGATTAGGGTTAGGGTTGGTGTTAGGGTTAGGGTTAGGGTTAGGGTTAGTATTAGGGTTAGGGTTGATGTTAAAGTTAGGGTTAGGTTTAGGGTTACGGTTAGGGTTAGGGTTGGTGTTAGGTTTAGGTTTAGGGTTAGGGTTAGGGTTAGGATTAGGGTTTAGGGTTGGTGTTAGGGTTAAAGTTAGGGTTAGGGTTAGGGTTAGGGTTGGTGTTAGGGTTAGGGTTAGGATTAGGGTTAGGGTTGGTGTTAGGGTTAGTGTTAGGGTTAGGGTTAGGGTTAGGGTTGATGTTAGGGTTAGGGTTAGGGTTAGGGTTAGGGTTGGTGTAAGGGTTAGGGTTAGGGTTAGGGTTAGGGTTAGGGTTGGTGTTAGGTATAGGGTTAGGGTTAGGGTTATGGTTAGGGTTAGGGTTAGGGTTCGTGTTAGGGTTAGGGTTAGGGTTAGGGTTAGTGTTAGGGTTAGGGTTAGGTTTAGGTTACCCCGAGCACTACCCCTCGCCCTAGTCCTACGCCTAGCACTACCTCTGGTACTACCCCTACCCCTGGCCCTACAGCTCCCCTTACCCCTGGGCCCACCCCCATCCCTACTCCTAGACAAAACTCCAACTCCTGGCCCAAAGCCTACTTCGAAGTTTACCCCGACACCCACCCCTTGCCCTATGCCTACCCCAGCGCTACGCCTATCGCTCCCGCTAGCCCTAGCTCGGGCCCTAGACGAACGCCCAATGCTATCTCTAGTCAGAGGCCTACCACTTGCCCGAGGCCGACCAGTACACCTTGCCCTACCGTTAGCCAGAGCAGTAACCCGTGTCCTACGAAATCACCCTGGACCCACCCTTACCACAACCTAATACAGCCCTACACCTGTTCCGAGTCCTAGGACTACCCGGAGCCATTTCGTGACACCTACCCCTAGCCCTCGGCCAACCCCTACCACTACCACTAGTCCTAGGCTTAACATGAGCCCTAACCCTAACACTGCCCGTGGGCCTCTGCCAAACACTAGCCCTTCAACTAACCCTACCCCGAGCACTACCCCTCGCCCTAGGCCTACGCCTAGCACTACCTCTGGTCCTACCACTACCCCTGGCCCTACAGCTCCCCCGACCCATAGGCCCTCCGCCACCCCTACCCAAATCCACAGCTCCCACTCATGGCCCTAGGGCTACTCCAAGGTTTTACCTCGACACCCACCCCTTGCCCTATGCCTACCCCAGCGCTACACCTACCGCTTTCACTAGCCCTAGCTCGGGCCCTAGACCAACACCCATGGCTCCCTCTAGTCCGAGGCCTAGAACTTGCCCTTCGCTGACTAGTACACATTGCCCTTGTTAGGGTTAGGGTAAGGGTTAGGGTTAGGGTTTAGGGTTAGGGTTAGGGTTAGGATTGGTGTTAAGTTTAGGGTTAGGATTAGGGTTAGGGTTGGTGTTAGGCTTAGGGTTACGGTTAGGTTACCCCGAGCACTACCCCTCGCCCTAGGCTTACGCCTAGCACTACTTCTGTTCCTACCCCTACCCCTGGGCCTACAGCTCCCCCTACTAATAGGCCCACCCCCATCCCTACCCCTAGCCACAAATCCAACCTCTGGCCCAAAGCCTACTCCGAGGTTTACCTCGACACCCACCCCTTGCAATATGCCTACCCCAGTGCTACGCCTACCGCTCCCACTAGCCATAGCTCGGGCCCTAGACCAACGCCCAGTGCTCCCTATAGTCCGAGGCCTACCACCTGCCCGACGCCGACCAGTACACCTTGCCCTACCGTTAGCCAGAGCAGTAACCCGTGTCCTAGGAAATCACCCTGTACCCACACTTACCACACCCTAATCCAGCCCTACACCCGTTTTGAGTCCTAGGACTACCCGGAGCCCTCCCGTGACACCTACCCTTAGCCCTCGGCCAACCCCTACCACTACCACTAGTCCTAGGCCTAACATGAGCCCTAAGACTAACACTGCCCGTGGGCATCAGCCAACCACAAGCCCTTCACCTAACCCTACCCAGAGCACTACCGCTCGCCCTAGGCTAACGCCTAGCACTACCTCTGGTCCTACCGCTTCCCGTGGCCCTACAGCTCCCCCTACTTATAGGCCCACCCCCATCCCTACCCCTAGCCACAGCTCCAACTCCTGGCACTAGGCCTACTCCGAGGTTTACTCCGACACACACCCCTTGCCCTATGCCTACCCCAGCGCTATGCCTACCGCTCCCACTAGCCCAGGCTCTGGCCCTAGACCAACGCCCATTGCTCCCTCTAGTCCGAGGCCTAGACTTGCCCGTCGCTGACCAGTACACCTTGCCCTTGTTAGGGTTAGGGTTAGGGTTAGGGTTGGTGTTAGGTTTAGGGTTAGTGTTAGTGTTAGGGTTAGGGTTAGGGTTGGTGTTAGGGTTAGGGTTAGGGTTAGGGTTGGTGTTAGGTTTAGGGTTAGGGTTAGGGTTAGGGTTAGGGTTAGTGTTAGGGTTTAGGGTTAGGGTTAGGGTTAGGGTTGGTGTTAGGGTTAGGGTTTGGGTTAGAATTAGCGTTGGTGTTAGGTTTAGCGTTAGGGTTAGGGTTAGTGTTAGTGTTGGTGTTAGGGTTAGGGTTAGTGTTAGGGTTAGGGTTAGGTTTACGGTTAGGTTACCCCGAGCACTACCCCTCGCCGTAGGCCTACGCCTAGCACTACCTCTGGTCCTACCCGTACCCCTGGCCCTACAGCTCCCCCTACCCATAGGCCCACCACCATCCCTATCCCTAGCCACAGCTCCCACTCCTGGTCCTAGGCCAACTCTGTGGTTTACCCCGACTCCCACCCCTTGCCCTTTGCCTACCCCAGTGCTATTCCTACCGCTCCCACTAGCCCTACCTCAAGCCCTAGACCAACGCCGAGTGCTCACTCTAGACCGAAGCCTAGCACTTGCCCGTCGCCGACCAGTACACCTTGCCTACCGATAGCCAGAGCACTAACCCATGTCCTACACAATCACCCTGGACGCACCATTAGCCACACCCTAATCATGCCCCACATCCATTCGGAGTCCTAGGACTACACGGAGCCCTCCAGTGACACCTACACCTAGCGCTCGGCCATCCCCTACTACTACCACTAGTCCTAGGCCTAACATGAGCCCTAAATTTAACACTGCCCGTGGGCCTCTGCCAACCAATAGCCCTTCACCTAACCCTACCCCGAGCACTACCACTCGCCCTAGGCCTACGCCTAGCACTACCTAGGGTCCTACCCCTACCCCTGGCCCTACAGCTCCACCTACCCATAGGCCCACCCCCATCCCTACCCCTAGCCACAACTCCAACTCCTGGCCCAAAGCCTACTCCGAGGTTTACCCCGACACCCACCCTTTGCCCTATGCCTACCCCAGTGCTACGCCTAACGCTCCCACTAGCCCTAACTCGGGCCCTAAACCAACGCCCAGTGCTCCCTCTTGTCCGAGGCCTTCCACTTGCCCACGCCGACCAGTACACCTTGCCCTACCTTTAGCCAGAGCACTAACCCGTGTCCTACGAAATCACCCTGGACCAACCCTTACCACACCCTAATCCAGCCCTACATCCGTAACGAGTCCTAGGACTACCCGGAGCCCTTCCGTGACACCTATCCCTAGCCCTCGGCCAACCCCTACCACTACCACTAGTCCTAGGCCTATCATGAGCCCTAAGACTAACACTGCCCGTGGGCCTCAGCAAACCACTAGCCCTTCACCATCCCTACCCAGAGGACTACCCCTCGCCCTAGGCCTACGCCTAGCACTACCTCTGGTCCTACCCCTACCCATGGCCCTACAGCTCCCAGTAACCATAGGCCCACTCAAATCCCTACCCCTACCCACAGCTCCAACTCCTGGCACTAGGCCAACTCCGAGGTTTACCCCGACACCCACCCCTTGCCCTATGCCTAACCAGCGCTACGCCTATCGCTCCCACTAGCCCTAGCTCGGGCCCTAGACCAAAGCCCAGTGCTCATCTTGTCCGAGGCCTAGCACTTGCCCGTCGCCGACCAGTACACCTTGCCCTACCGTTAGCCAGAGCAGTAACCCGTGTCCTACGAAATCACCCTGGACCCACCCTTACCAACCCTCATCCAGCCCTACACCTGTTCCGAGTCCTAGAACTACCCGGAGCCATTTCGTGACACCTACCCCTAGCCCTCGGCCAACCCCTACCACTACCACTAGTCCTAGGCTTAATATGAGCCCTAACCCTAACACTGCCCGTGGGCCTCTGCCAAACACTAGCCCTTCAACTAACCCTACCCCGACCACTACCCCTCGCCCTAGGCCTTCGCCTAGCACTACCTCTGGTCCTACCACTACCCCTGTCCCTACAGCTCCCCCTACCCATAGGCCCACCCCCACCCCTACCCCTAGCCACAGCTCCCACTCCTGGCTTTAGGCCTACTCCGAGGTTTACCTCGACACCCACCCCTTGCCCTATGCCTACCCCAGCGCTACACCTATCGCTCTCACTAGCCCTAGACCGGGCCCTAGACCAACGCCCATGGCTCCCTCTAGTCCGAGGCCTAGAACTTGCCCGTCGCTGACCAGTACACCTTGCCCTTCTTAGGGTTAGGGTTAGGGTTAGGGTTCGATTAGGGTTTAGGGTTAGGGTTAGGGTTAGGGTTGGTGTTAGGGTTAGGGTTAGGGTTAGGGTTGGTGTTAGGTTTAGGGTTAGGGTTAGGGTTAGGGTTGGTGTTAGGGTTAGGGATAGGGTTAGGGTTAGGGTTAGGATTAGGGTTAGGGTTGGTGTTAGGGTTAAGGTTAGGGTTAGGGTTAGGGTTGGTGTTAGGGATAGGGTTAGGGTTAGGGTTAGGGTTGGTGTTAGGTATAGTGTTAGGGTTAGGGTTAGGGTTAGGGTTAGGGTTAGGGTTGGTGTCAGGGTTAGGGTTAGGGTTAGGGTTAGTGTTAGGGTTAGTGTTAGGGTTAGGGTTAGGATTAGGGTTAGGGTTGGTGTTAGGGTTAGGGTTAGGGTTAGGGTTGGTGTTAGGTATAGGGTTACGGTTAAAGTTAGGGTTAGGGTTAGGGTTCGTGTTGGTGTTAGGGATAGGGTTAGTGTTAGGGTTAGGTTTGGTGGTAGGGTTAGGGTTAGGGTTAGGGTTAGGGTTAGGGTTGGTGTTAGGTATAGGGTTAGGTTTAGTGTTAGGGTTAGGGTTAGGGTTGGTGTTAGGGTTAGTGTTAGGGTTAGGTTACCCCGAGCACTACACCTAGCCCTCGGCCATCCCCTACTACTACCACAAGTCCTAGGCCTAACATGAGCCCTAACCCTAACACTGACCGTGGGCCTCTGCCAACCATTAGCCCTTCACCTAACCCTACCCCGAGCACTACCCCTCGCCCTAGGCCTAAGCCTAGCACTACCTCTGTTTCTAACCCTACCCCTGGCCCTAAAGCTCCCCTTACCCATAGGCCCACCCCCATCCCTACCCCTAGCCACAACTCCAACTCCTGGCCCAAGCCTACACCGAGGTTTACCCCGACACCCACCCTTTGCCCTATGCCTACCCCAGTGCTACGCCTAACGCTCCCACTAGCCCTAGCTCGGGCCCTAGACCAACGCCCAGTGCTCCCTCTAGTCCGAGGCCTACCACTTGCCCGACGCCGACCAGTACACCTTGCCCTACCTTTAGCCAGAGCAGTAACTTGTGTCCTACGAAATCACCCTGGACCAACACTTACCACACCCTAATCCAGCCCTACATCCGTTCCGAGTCCTAGGACTACCCGGAGCCCTCCCGTGACACCTACCCCTAGCCCTCGGCCAACACCTACCACTACCACTAGTCCCAGGCTTAACATGAGCCCTAACCCTAACACTGCCCGTGGGCCTCTGCCAAACACTAGCCCTTCAACTAACCCTACCCCGAGCACTACCCCTCGCCCTAGGCCTTCGCCTAGCACTACCTCTGGTCCTACCACTACCCCTGGCCCTACAGCTCCCCCTACCCATAGGCCCACCCCCACCCCTACCCCTAGCCACAGCTCCCACTCCTGGCCCTAGGCCTACTCCGAGGTTTACCTCGACACCCACCCCTTGCCCTATGCCTACCCCAGCGCTACGCCTACCGCTCTCACTAGCCCTAGCTCGGGCCCTAGACCAACGCCCATGGCTCCCTCTAGTCCGAGGCCTAGAACTTGCCCGTCGCTGACCAGTACACCTTGCCCTTCTTAGGGTTAGGGTTAGAGTTAGGGTTAGGGTTCGATTAGGGTTTAGGGTTAGGGTTAGGGTTAGGGTTGGTGTTAGGGTTAGGGTTAGGGTTAGGGTTAGGGTTGATGTTAGGTTTAGGGTTAGGGTTAGGGTTAGGGTTAGGGTTATGGTTAGGGTTGGTGTTAGGGTTAGGGATAGGTTTAGGGTTAGGGTTAGGATTAGGGTTAGGGTTGGTGTTAGGGTCAAGGTTAGGGTTAGGGTTAGGGTTGGTGTTTGGGTTAGGGTTCGGGTTAGGGTTAGGGTTGGTGTTAGGTATAGTGTTAGGGTTAGGGTTAGGGTTAGGGTTGGTGTCACGGTTAGGGTTAGGGTTAGGGTTAGTGTTAGGGTTAGTGTTAGGGTTAGGGTTAGGATTAGGGTTAGGGTTGGTGTTAGGGTTAGGGTTAGGGTTGGTGTTAGGTATAGGGTTAGGGTTAAAGTTAGGGTTAAGGTTAGGGTTAGGGTTGGTGTTAGGGATAGGGTTAGGGTTAGGGTTAGGTTTGGTGGTAGGGTTAGGGTTAGGGTTAGGGTTAGGGTTGGTGTTAGGTATAGGGTTAGGGTTAGTGTTAGGGTTAGGGTTAGGGTTGGTGTTAGGGTTAGGGTTAGGGTTAAGGTTAGTGTTAGGGTTAGTGTTAGGGTTAGGTTACCCCGAGCACTACCCCTAGCCCTCGGCCATCCCCTAATACTACCACTAGTCCTAGGCCTAACATGAGCCCTAACCCTAACACTGACCGTGGGCCTCTGCCAACCACTAGCCCTTCACCTAACCCTACCCCGAGCACTGCCCCTCGCCCTAGGCCTACGCCTAGCACTACCTCTGGTCCTACCCCTACCCCTGGCCCTACAGCTCCCCCTACTAATAGGCCCATTCCCATCCCTACCCCTAGCCACAACTCCAACCTCTGGCCCAAAGCATACTCCGAGGTTTACCCCGACACCCATCCCTTGCCATATGCCTACCCCAGTGCTACGCCTACCGCTCCCACTAGCCCTAGCTCGGGCCCTAGACCAACGCCCAGTGCTCCCTATAGTCCGAGGCCTACCACCTGCCCGACGCCGACCAGTACACCTTGCCCTACCGTTAGCCAGAGCAGTAACCCGTGTCCTACGAAATCACCCTGGACCCACCCTTACCACACCCTAATCCAGCCCTACACCCGTTTTAAGTCCTAGGACTACCCGGAGCCCTCCCGTGACACCTACCCCTAGTCTCGGCCAACCCCTACCACTACCACTAGTCCTAGGCCTAACATGAGCCCTAAGACTAACACTGCCCGTGGGCCTCTGCCAACCACTAGCCCTTCACCTAACCCTACCCCGAGCACTACCCCTCGCCCTAGGCCTACGCCTAGCACTACCTCTGGTCCTACCCCTACCCCTGGCCCTACAGCTCCCCTTACCCATAAGCCCACCCCCATCCCTACCCCTAGCCACAACTCCAAATCCTGGCCCAAAGCCTACACCGAGGTTTACCCCGACACCCACCCTTTGCCCTATGCCTACCCCAGTGCTACGCCTAACACTCCCACTAGCCCTAGCTCGGGCCCTAGACCAACGCCCAGTGCTCCCTCTAGTCCGAGGCCTACCACTTGCCCGACGCCGACCAGTACACCTTGCCCTACCTTTAGCCAGAGCAGTAACTTGTGTCCTACGAAAACACCCTGGACCAACCCTTACCACACCCTAATCATGCCCCACATCCGTTCGGAGTCCTAGGACTACCCTGAGCCCTCCCGTGACACCTACCCCTAGCCCTCGGCTATCCCCTACCACTACCACTATTCCTAGGCCTAACATGAGCCCTAACCCTAACACTGTCCGTGGGCCTCTGCCAACCACTAGCCCTTCACCTAACCCTACCCCGAGCACTACCCCTCGCCCTAGGCTTACGCCTAGCACTACCTCTGGTCCTACCCCTACTCCTGGTCCTACAGCTCCCCCTACTAATAGGCCCATCCCCATCCCTACTCCTAGCCACAACTCCAACCTCTGGTCCAAAGCCTACTCCGAGGTTTACCCCGACACCAACCCCTTGCCCTATGCCTACCCCAGCGCTACGCCTATCGCTCCCACTAGACCTAGCTCGGACCCTAGACCAAAGCCCAGTGTTCATGTAGTCCGAAGCCTAGTACTTGCCCGTCGCCGACCAGTACACCTTGCCCTACCGTTAGCCAGAGCATTAACCCGTGTCCTATGAAATCACCCTGGACCCACCCTTACCACACCCTAATCCAGCCCTACACCTGTTCTGAGTCCTAGGACTACCCGGAGCCCTCCCGTGACACCTACCCCTAGCCCTCGGCCCACCCCTACTACTACCACTAGTCCTAGGCTTAACATGAGCCCTAACCCTAACACTGCCCGTGGGTTTCTGCCAAACACTAGCCCTTCAACTAACCCTACCCCGAGCACTACCCCTCGCCCTAGGCCTACGCCTAGCACTACCTCTGGTCCTACCACTACCCCTAGCCCTACAGCTCACACTACCCATAGGCCCACCCCCATCCCTACCCCTAGCCACAGCTCCCACTCCTGCCCTAGGCCTACTTTGAGGTTTACCTCGACACCCACCCCTTGCCCTATGCCTACCCCAGCGCTACGCCTACCGCTCCCACTAGCCCTAGCTCGGGCCCTAGACCAAAGTCCAGTGCTTATCTAGTCCGAGGCCTAGCACTTGCCCGTCGCCGACCAGTACACCTTGCCCTACCGTTAGCCAGAGCAGTAACCCGTGTCCTACGAAATCACCCTGGACCCACCCTTACCACACCCTAATCCAGCCCTAAACCTGTTCTGAGTCCTAGGACTACCCGGAGCCCTCCCGTGACACCTAACCCTAGCCCTCGGCCAACCCCTACCACTACCACTAGTCCTAGGCTTAACATGAGCCCTAACCCTAACACTGCCCGTGGGCCTCTGCCAACCACTAGCCCTTCAACTAACCCTACCCCGAGCACTACCCCTCGCCCTAGGCCTACGCCTAGCACTACCTCTTGTCCTACCCCTACCCCTGGCCCTACAGCTCCCCCTAACCCTGGGCCCACCCCCATCCCTAGCCCTAGCCAAAACTCCATCTCCTGGCCCAAAGCCTACTCCGAAGTTTACCTCGACACCCACCCCTTGCCCTATGCCTATCCCAGCGCTACGCCTACCGCTCCCACTAGCCCTAGCTCGGGCCCTAGACCAACGCCAAGTGCTCTCTCTAGTCAGAGGCCTACCACTTGCCCGAGGCCGACCAGTACACCTTGCCCTACCGTTAGCCAGAGCAGTAACCCGTGTCCTACGAAATCACCATTGACCCACCTTTACCACACCCTAATACAGCCCTACACCTGTTCCGAGACCTAGGACTACCCGGAGCCATTTCGTGACACCTACCCCTAGCCCTCGGCCACCCCTACCACTACCACTAGTCCTAGGCTTAAAATGAGCCCTAACCCTAACACTGCCCGTGGGACTCTGCCAAACAGTAGCCCTTCAACTAACCCTACCCCGAGCACTACCTCTCGCCCTAGGCCTTCGCCTAGCACTACCTCTGGTCCTACCACTACCCCTGGCCCTACAGCTCCCCCTACCCATAGGCCCACCCCCACCCCTACCCCTAGCCACAGCTCCCACTCCTGGCCCTAGGCCTACTCCGAGGTTTACCTCGACACACACCCCTTGCCCTATGCCTACCCCAGCGCTACGCCTACCGCTCTCACTAGCCCTAGCTCGGGCCCTAGACCAACGCCCATGGCTCCCTCTAGTCCGAGGCCTAGAACTTGCCCGTCGCTGACTAGTACACCTTGCTTTTGTTAGGGTTAGGGTTAGGGTTAGGGTTAGGGTTGGATTAGGGTTTAGGGTTAGGGTTAGGGTTGGTGTTAGGGTTAGGGTTAGGGTTAGGGTTAGGGTTGGTGTTAGGTTTAGGGTTAGGGTTAGGGTTAGGGTTGGTGTTAGGTATAGTGTTAGGGTTAGGGTTAGGGTTAGGGTTAGGGTTAGGGTTGGTGTTAGGGTTAGGGTTAGGGTTAGGGTAAGGGTTAGTGTTAGGGTTAGGGTTTGGGGTGGGGTTAGGATTAGGGTTAGGGTTGGTGTTAGGGTTAGGGTTAGGGTTAGGGTTAGGGTTGGTGTTAGGTATAGGGTTAGGGTTAAAGTTAGGGTTAGGGTTAGGGTTAGGGTTGGTGTTAGGGTTAGGGTTAGGGTTAGGGTTAGGTTTGGTGTTAGGGTTAGGGTTAGGATTAGGATTAGGGTTAGGGTTGGTGTTAGGGATAGGGTTAGGGTTAGGGTTAGGGTTGGTGTTAGGGTAAGGGTTAGGGTTAGGGTTAGGTTTAGGGTTAAAGTTACGGTTAGGGTTGGTGTTAGGGTTAGGGTTAGGGTTAGGGTTAGGGTTGATGTTAGGTATAGGGTTAGGGTTAGGGTTAGGGTTAGGGTTAGGGTTGGTGTTAGGGTTAGGGTTAGGGTTAGTGTTAGGGTTAGGGTTAGGGTTAGTTTACCCCGAGCACTACCCCTCGCCCTAGGCCTACGCCTAGCACTACCTCTGGTCCTACCCCTACCCCTGGCCCTACAGCTCCTTGTACCCCTGGGCCCACCCACAACCCTACTCCTGGCCAAAACTCCAACTTCTGGCCCAAAGCCTACTCCGAAGTTTACCCCGACACCCACCCCTTGCCTTATGCCTATCCCAGCGCTACGCCTACCGCTCCCACTAGCCCTAGCTCGAGCCCTAGACCAACGCCCAGTGCTCTCTCTAGTCAGAGGCCTACCACTTGCCCGAGGACGACCAGTACACCTTGCCCTACCGTTAGCCAGAGCAGTAACCCGTGTCCTATGAAATCACCCTGGACCCACCCTTACCACACACTAATACAGCCCTACACCTGTTCCGAGTCCTAGAACTACCCGGAGCCATTTCGAGACACCTACCCCTAGCCCTCGACCAACCCCTACCACTACCACTAGTCCTAGGCTTAACATGAGCTCTAACCCTAACACTGCCCGTGGGCCTCTGCCAAACACTAGCCCTTCAACTAACCCTACCCCGAGCACTACCCCTAGCCCTAGGCCTACGCCTAGCACTACCTCTGGTCCTACCACTACCCGTGGCCCTACAGCTCCCCCTACCCATAGGCCCACCGCCACGCCTACCCCTATCCACAGCTCCCACTCCTGGCCCTAGGGCTACTCCGAGGTTTACCTCGACACCCACCCCTTGCCCTATGCCTACCCCAGCGCTACACCTACTGCTCCCACTAGCCCTAGCTCAGGCCCTAGACCAACACCCATGGCTCCCTCTAGTCCGAGGCCTAGAACTTGCCCGTCGCTGACTAGTACACATTGCCCTTGTTAGGGTTAGGGTAAGGGTTAGGGTTAGGGTTTAGGGTTAGGGTTAGGGTTAGGGTTGGTGTTAGGTTTAGGGTTAGGATTAGGGTTAGGGTTGGTGTTAGGGTTAGGGTTGGTGTTAGGGTTAGGGTTATGATTAGGGTTAGGGTTGGTGTTAGGGTTAGGGTTAGGTTTAGGGTTAGGTCACCCCAAGCACTACCCCTCGCACTAGGCGTACGCCTAGCACTACCTCTAGTCTACCGCTACCCCTGGCCCTACAGCTCCCCCTACTAATAGGCCCACCGCCATCCCTACCCCTAGCCACAACTCCAAACTCTAGCCCAAAGCCTACTCCGAGGTTTACCCCGACACCCACCCCTTGCCATATGCCTACCCCAGTGCTACGCCTGCCGCTCCCACTAGCCCTATCTCGGGCACTAGACCAACGCCCAGTGCTCCCTATAGTCCGAGGCCTACCACCTGCCCGACGCCGACCAGTACACCTTGCCCTACCGTTAGCCAGAGCAGTAACCCGTGCCCTACGAAATCACCCTGGACCCACCCTTACCACACCCAAATACAGCCCTACACCCGTTTTGAGTCCTAGGACTACCCGGAGCCCTCCCGTGACAGTTACCCCTAGCCCTCGGCCAACCCCTACCACTACCACTAGTCCTAGGCCTAACATGAGCCCTAAGACTAACACTGCCCGTGGGCATCAGCCAACCACAAGCCCTTCACCTAACCCTACCCAGAGCACTACCCCTCGCCCTAGCTAACGCCTAGAACTACCTCTGGTCCTACCGCTTCCCCTGGCCCTACAGCTCCCCCTACTTATAGGCCCACCCCCATCCCTACCCCTAGCCACAGCTCCAACTCCTGGCACTAGGCCTACTCCGAGGTTTACCCCGACACACACCCCTTGCCCTATGCCTACCCATGCGCTATGCCTACCGTTCCCACTAGCCCAGGCTCGGGCCCTAGACCAACGCCCATGACTCCCTCTAGTCCAAGGCCTAGACTTCCCCGTCGCTGACCAGTACACCTTGCCCTTGTTAGGGTTAGGGGTAGGGTTCGGGTTAGGGTTGGTGTTAGGTTTAGGGTTAGAGTTAGGGTTAGGGTTAGGGTTAGGGTTGGTGTTAGGGTTAGGGTTAGGGTTAGGGTTGGTGTTAGGTTTAGGGTTAGGGTTAAGGTTAGTGTTAGGGTTAGGGTTAGGGTTAGGGTTTAGGGTTCGGGTTAGGGTTAGGGTTGGTGTTAGTCTTAGGGATTGGGTTAGGGTTAGGGTTGGTGTTAGGTTTAGCGTTAGGGTTAGGGTTATGGTTAGGGTTGGTGTTAGGGTTAGGGTTAGTGTTAGGGTTAGGGTTAGGTTTACGGTTAGGTTACCGCGAGCACTACCCCTCGCCGTAGGCCTACGCCTAGCACTACCTCTGGTCCTACCCCTACCCCTGGCCCTACAGCTCCCCTTACCCATAGGCCCACCCCCATCCCTACCCCTAGCCACAACTCCAACCTCTGGCCCAAAGCCTACTCCGAGATTTACCCCGACACCCACCCCTTGCCCTATGCCTACCCCAGCGCTACGCCTATCGCTCCCACTAGCCCTACTTCGGGCCCTAGACCAAAGTCCAGTGCTCATCTAGTCCGAGGCCTAGCACTTACCCGTCGCCGACCAGTACACCTTGCTCTACCGTTAGCCAGAGCAGTAACCCGTGTCCTACGAAATCACCCTGGACCCACCCTTACCACACCCTAATACAGCCCTACACCTGTTCCGAGTCCTAGGACTACCCGGAGCCATTTCATGACACCTACCCCTAGCCCTCGGCCAACCCCTACCACTACCACTAGTCCTAGGCTTAACATAAGCCCTAACCCTAACACTGCCCATGGGCCTCTGCCAAACACTAGCCCTTGAACTAACCCTACCCCGAGCACTACCCCTCGCCCTAGGCCTTCGCCTAGCACTACCTCTGGTCCTACCACTACCCCTGGCCCTACAGCTCCCCCTACCCATAGGCCCACCCCCACCCCTACCCCTAGCCACAGCTCCCACTTCTGGCCCTAGGCCTACTCCGAGGTTTACCTCGACACACACTTCTAGCCCTATGCCTACCCCAGCGCTACGCCTACCGCTCTCACTAGCCCTAGCTCGGGCCCTAGACCAACGCCCATGGCTCCCTCTAGTCCGAGGCCTAGAACTTGCCCGTCGCTGACCAGTACACCTTGCCCTTGTTAGGGTTAGGGTTAGGGTTAGGGTTAGGCTTGGATTAGGGTTTATGGTTAGGGTTAGGTTTAGGGTTGGTGTTAGGGTTAGGGTTAGGGTTAGGGTTAGGGTTAGGGTTGGTGTTAGGTTTAGGGTTAGGGTTAGGGTAAGGGTTGGTGTTAGGGTTAGGGTTAGGGTTAGGGTTAGGGTTGGTGTTAGGTATAGGGTTAGGGTTAGGGTTAGGGTTAGGGTTGGTGTTAGGGTTAGGGTTAGGGTTAGGGTTGTGTTAGGGTTAGGGTAAGGGTTAGGTTTAGGGTTAGGTTTAGGGTTAGGGTTAGGGTTAGGGTTGGTGTTAGGGTTAGGGTTTGGGTTAGGGTTAGGGTTGGTGTTAGGTATAGGGTTAGGGTTAGGGTTAGGGTTAGGGTTGGTGTTAGGGTTAGGGTTAGGGTTAGGGTTAGTGTTAGGGTTAGGGTTAGGGTTAGGTTACCCCGAGCACTACCCCTCGCCCTAGGCCTACGCCTAGCACTACCTCTGGTCCTACCCCTACCCCTGGCCGTACAGCTCCCCGTACCCCTGGGCCCACCCCCATCCCTACCCCTAGCCAAAACTCCAAATCCTGGCCCAAAGCCTACTCCGAAGTTTACCCCGACACCCACCCCTTGCCCTATGCCTACCCCAGCGCTACGCCTACCGCTCCCACTAGCCCTAGCTTGAGCCCTAGACCAACGCCCAGTGCTCTCTCTAGTCAGAGGCCTACCACTTGCCCGAGCCCGACCAGTATACCTTGCCCTACCGTTAGCCAGAGCAGTAACCCGTGTCCTACGAAATCACCCTGGACCCACCCTTACCACACCCTAATACAGCCCTACACCTGTTCCGAGTCCTAAAACTACCTGGAGCCATTTCGTGACACCTACCCCTAGCCCTTGGCCAACCCCTACCACTACCACTAGTCGTAGGCTTAACATGAACCCTAACGCTAACACTGCCCGTGGGCCTCTGCCAAACACTAGCCCTTCAACTAACCCTACCCCGAGCACTGCCCCTCGCCCTAGGCCTACGCCTAGCACTACCTCTGGTCCTACCACTACACCTGGCCCTACAGCTCCCCCTACCCATAGGCCCACCGCCACCCCTACCCCTATCCACAGCTCCCACTCCTGGCCCTAGGGCTACTCCGAGGTTTACCTCGACACCCACCCCTTGCCCTATGCCTACCCCAGCGCTACGCCTACCGCTCTCACTAGCCCTATTTCGGGCCCTAGACCAACGCCCATGGCTCCCTCTAGTCCGAGGCCTAGAACTTGCCCGTCGCTGACCAGTACAACTAGCCCTTGTTAGTGTTATGGTTAGGGTTAGGGTTAGGGTTGGATTAGGGTTTAGGGTTAGGGTTAGGGTTAGGGTTGGTGTTAGGGTTAGGGTTAGGGTTAGGGTTGGTGTTAGGTTTAGGGTTAGGGTTAGGGTTAGGGTTAGGGTTAGGGTTGGTGTTAGGGTTAGGGTTAGGGTTAGGGTTAGGGTTAGGGTTGGTGTTAGGGTTAGGGTTAGGGTTAGGGTTAGGGTTGATGTTAGGTATAGGGTTAGGGTTAGGGTTAGGGTTAGGGTTAGGGTTGGTGTTAGGGTTAGGGTTAGGGTTAGGGTTAGTGTTAGGGTTAGGGTTAGGGTTAGGTTACCCCGAGCACTACCCCTCACCCAAGGCCTACGCCTAGAACTACCTCTGGTCCTACCCCTACCCCTGGCCCTACAGCTCCCCGTACCCCTGGGCCCACCCACATCCCTACCCCTAGCCACAGCTCCCACTCCTGGCCCTAGGCCTACTCCGAGGTTTACCTCGACACCCACCCCATGCCCTATGCCTACCCCAGCGCTACGCCTATAGCTCTCACTAGCCCTAGCTCGGTCCCTAGACCAACGCCCATGGCTCCCTCTAGTCCTAGGCCTAGAACTTGCCCGTCGCTGACCACTACACCTTGCCTTTCTTAGGGTTAGGGTTAGAATTAGGGTTGGTGTTAGGGTTAGGGTTAGGGTTAGGGTTAGGGTTGGTGTTAGGTATAGTGTTAGGGTTAGGGTTAGGGTTAGGTTTAGGGTTAGGGTTAGGTTTAGAATTAGGGTTAGTGTTAGGGTTAGGGTTAGGGTTAGGATTAGGATTAGGGTTAGGGTTGGTGTTAGGATTAGGGTTAGGGTTAGGGTTAGGGTTGCTGTTAGGTATAGGGTTAGGGTTAAAGTTAGGGTTAGGGTTAGGGTTAGGGTTGGTGTTAGGGTTAGGGTTAGGGTTGGTGTTAGGGTTAGGATTAGGGTTAGGGTTGGTGTTAGGGTTAGGGTTAGGGTTAGGGTTAGGGTTAGGGTTAGGTTTAGGGTTGGTGTTAGGGTTAGGGTTAGGGTTAGGGTTAGGGTTGGTGTTAGGTATAGTGTTAGGGTTAGGGTTAGGGTTAGGGTTAGGGTTAGGGTTGCTGTTAGGGTTAGGGTTAGGGTTAGGGTTAGTGTTAGGGTTAGGGTTAGGGTTAGGGTTAGGATTAGGGTTAGGGTTGGTGTTAGGGTTAGGGTTAGGGTTAGGGTTAGGGTTGGTGTTAGGTATAGGGTTAGGGTTAAATTTAGGGTTAGGGTTAGGGTTAGGGTTGGTGTTAGGGTTAGGGTTAGGGTTAGGGTTAGGTTTGGTGTTAGGGTTAAGGTTAGGGTTACGATTAGGGTTAGGGTTGGTGTTAGGGTTAGGGTTAGGTTTAGCGTTAGGGATGGTGTTAGGGTTAGGGTTAGGGTTAGGGTTATGGTTAGGGTTAGGGTTGGTGTTAGGGTTAGGGTTAGGGTTAGGGTTAGGGTTGGTGTTAGGTATAGGGTTAGGGTTAGGGTTAGGGTTAGGGTTAGGGTTAGGGTTGGTGTTAGGGTTAGGGTTACGGTTAGGGATAGTGTTAGGGTTAGGGTTAGGGTTAGGTTACCCCGAGCACTACCCCTGCTCTAGGCCTACGCCTAGCACTACCTCTGGTCCTACCCCTACCCCTGTCCCTACAGCTCCCCCTACCCATAGGCCCACCCCCAACCCTACCGCTAGCCACAGCTCCCACTCCTGGTCCTAGGCCTACTCCGAGGTTTACCCCGACACCCACCCCTTGCCCTTTGCCTACCCCAGCGCTACGCCTACCGCTCCCAGTAGCCCTACCTCGGGCCCTAGACCAACGCCCAGTGCTCACACTTGTCCGAAGCCTAGCACTTGCCCGTCGCCAACCGGTACACCTTGCCCTACCGATAGCCAGAGCACTAACCCGTGTCCTACGAAATCACCCTGGACCCACCATTAGCCACACCCTAATCCAGCCCTACATCCGTTCAAAGTCCTAGGACTACACGGAGCCCTCCCGTGACAGTTACCCCTAGCCCTCGGCCATACCCTACCACTACCACTAGTCCTAGGCCTAACATGAGCCCTAACTCTAACACTTCCCGTGGGCCTCTGCCAAATCTAGCCCTTCACCTAACCCTACCCCGCGCACTACCCCTCGCCCTAGGCTTACGCCTAGCACTACTTCTGGTCCTACTCCCACCCCTGGCCCTAAAGCTCCCCCTACTTATAGGCCCACTCCCATCCCTACGCCTAACTACAGCTCCCACTCCTGGCCCTAGTCCTACTCCGAGGTTTACCTCGACACCCACCCCTTACCTTATGCCTACCCCAGCGCTACGCCTGCCGCTCTCACTAGCCCTAGCTCGGGCCCTAGATCAACGCCCATGGCTCCCTCTAGTCCGAGGCCTAGAACTTGCCCGTCGCTGACCAGTACACATTGCCCTTGTTAGGGTTAGGGTTAGGGTTAGGGTTAGGGTTAGGATTAGGGTTAGGGTTAGGGTTAGGATTAGGGTTTAGGCTTGGTGTTAGGGTTAGGGTTAGGGTTAGGGTTAGTATTAGGGTTAGGGTTGATGTTAGGGTTAGGGTTAGGGTTAGGGTTACGGTTAGGGTTAGGGTTGGTGTTAGAGTTAGGTTTAGGGTTAGGGTTAGGGTTAGGATTAGGATTTAGGGTTGGTGTTAGGGTTAGTGTTAGGGTTAGGGTTAGTGTTAGGGTTAGGGTTGATGTTAGGGTTACGGTTAGGTTTAGGGTTAGGTTTAGGGTTAAGGTTAGGGTTAGGGTTAGGGTTAGGTTACCCCGAGCACTACCCCTCGCCCTAGGCTTACGCCTAGCACTACCTCTGGTCCTACTCCTACCCCTGGCCCTACAGCTCCACCTACTTATAGGCCCACCCCCATCTCTACCCCTAGCCACAGCTCCCACTCCTGGACCTAGGCCTACTCCGAGGTTTACCCCGACACACACCCCTTGCCCTTTGCCTACCACAGCGCTACGCCTACCGCTCCCACTAGCCCTACCTCGGGCCCTAGAGCAACGCCCAGTGCTCTAGTCCGAAGCCTAGCACTTGCCCGTCACCGATCAGTACACCTTGCCCTACCGATAGCCAGATCACTAACCCTTGTCCTTCGAAATCACCCTGGACCCACCATTAGCCACACCCTAATCCAGCCCTACACCTGTTCCGAGTCCTAGGACTACCCGGAGCCATTTCGTGACACCTACTCCTAGCCCTCGGCCAACCCCTACCACTACCACTAGTCCTAGGCTTAACATGAGCCTTAACCCTAACACTGCCCGTGGGCCTCTGTTAAACACTAGCCCTTCAACTAACCCTACCCCGAGCACTACCACTCGCCCTATGCCTACGCCTAGCACTACCTCTGGTCCTACCACTACCCCTGTCCCTACAGCTCCCCCTAACCATAGGCACACCCCCACCCCTACCCCTACCCACAGCTCCCACTCCTGGCCCTAGGCCTACTCCGAGGTTTACCTCGACACCCACCCCTTGCCCTATGCCTACCCCAGCGCTACGCCTACCGTTCCCACTAGCCCTAGCTCTGTCCCTAGACCAACGCCCATGGCTCCCTCTAGTCCAAGGCCTAGAACTTGCCCGTCGCTGACTAGTACACATTGCCTTGTTAGAGTTAAGGTAAGGGTTAGGGTTAGGGGTTAGGGTTAGGGTTAGGGTTAGGGTTAGGGTTGGTGTTAGGTTTAGGGTTAGGTTTAGGGTTAGGGTTGGTGTTAGGGTTAGGGTTGGTGTTAGGGTTAAGCTTAGGATTAAAGTTAGGGTTGGTGTCAGGGTTAGGGATAGGGTTAGTGTTAGGGTTAGGGTTAGGTCACCCTGAGCACTACCCCTCGCCCTAGGCGTACGCCTGGCACTACCTCTGGTCCTACCCCTACCCCTGGCCCTACAGCTCCCCTTAACCATAGGCCCATCCCCATCCCTACCCTTAGCCACTGCTCCCTCTCCTGGTCCTAGGCCTACTCCGAGGTTTACCTTGACACCCACCCCTTGCCCTTTGCCTATTACAGCGCTACGCCTACCGCTCCCACTAGCCCTACCTCGGGCCCTAGACCAACGCCCAGTGGTCACTCTAGTCCGAAGCCTAGCACTTGCCCGTCACCGACCAATACACCCTGCCCTACCGAAAGCCAGATCACTAACCCTTGTCCTACGAAATCACCCTGTATCCACCATTAGCCACACCCTAATCATGCCCCACATCTGTTCGAAGTCCAAGACTACCCGGAGCCCTCCCGTGAATCCTACCCCTAGCCCTCGGCTATCCACTACCACTACAACTAGTCCTAGGCCTAACATGAGCCCTAACCCTAACACTGTCCGTGGGCCTCTGCCAACCACTAGCCCTTCACCTAACACTACCCCGAGCACTACCCCACGCTCTAGGCTTACGCCCAGCACTACCTCTGGTCCTACACCTACCCCTGGCCCTACAGCTCCCCCTACTAATAGGCCCACTCTCATTCCTACCCCTAGCCACAACTCCAACCTCTGGCCCAAAGCCTACTCCGAGGTTTACCCCGACACCCACCCCTTGCCCTATGCCTACCCCAGTGCTACGCCTACCGCTCTCACTAGCCCTAGCTCGGGCCCTAGACCAACGCCCATGGCTCCCTCTAGTCCGAGGCCTAGAACTTGCCCGTCGCTGACCACTACACCTTGCCTTTCTTAGGGTTAGGGTTAGGGTTAGGGTTGGTGTTAGGGTTAGGGTTAGGGTTAGGGTTAGGGTTGGTGTTAGGTATAGTGTTAGGGTTAGGGTTAGGGTTAGGGTTAGGGTTGGTGTTAGGGTTAGGGTTAGGGTTAGGGTTAGGGTTGGTGTTAGGTATAGTGTTAGGTTTAGGGTTAGGGTTAGGGTTGGTGTTAGGGTTAGGGTTAGAATTAGGGTTAGTGTTAGGGTTAGGGTTAGGGTTAGGGTTAGGGTTAGGATTAGGGTTAGGGTTGGTGTTAGGGTTAGGGTTAGGGTTAGGGTTAGGGTTGGTGTTAGGCATAGGGTTAGGGTTAAAGTTAAGGTTAGGGTTAGGGTTAGGGTTGGTGTTAGGGTTAGGGTTAGGGTTGGTGTTAGGGTTAGGGTTAGGGTTAGGGTTAGGGTTAGTGTTAGGGTTAGGGTTAGGGTTAGGTTACCCCGACCACTACCCCTAGCCCTCGGCCATCCCCTATTACTACCACTAGTCCTAGGCCTAACATGAGACCTAACCCTAACACTGCCCGTGGGCCTCTGCCAACCACTAGCCCTTCACCTAACCCTACCCCGAGAACGACACCTCGCCCTAGGCCTACGCCTAGCACTACCTCTGGTCCTACCACTACCCCTGGCCCTACAGCTCCCCCTACCCATAGGCCCACCCCCATCCCTACCCCTAGCCAAAATTCCAACTCCTGGCCCAAAGCCTACTCCGAAGTTTACCCCGACACCCACCCCTTGCCCTATGCCTATCCCAGCTCTACGCCTACCGCTCCCACTAGCCCTAGCTCGGGCCCTAGACCAACGCCCAGTGCTCTCTCTAGTCAGAGGCCTACCACTTGCCCGAGGCCGACCAGTACACCTTGCCCTACCGTTAGCCAGAGCAGAAACCCGTGTCCTACGAAATCACCCTGGACCCACCCTTACCACACCCTAATACAGCCCTACACCTGTTCCGAGTCCTAGGACTACCCGGAGCCATTTCGTGACACCTACCCCTAGCCCTTGGCCAACCCCTACTACTACCACTAGTCCTAGGCTTAACATGAGCCCTAACCCTAACAATGCCCGTGGGCCTCTACCAAACACTTGCCCTTCAACTAACCCTACCCCGAGCACTACCCCTCGCCCTAGGCCTTCGCCTATCACTACCTCTGGTCCTACCACTACCCCTGGCCCTACAACTCCCCCTACCCATAGGCCCACCCCCAACCCTACCCCTAGCCACAGCTCCCTCTCCTGGCCCTAGGCCTACTCCGAGGTTTACCTCGACACCCACCCCTTGCCCTATGCCTACCCCAGCGCTACGCCTACCGCTCTCACTAGCCCTAGCTCGGGCCCTAGACCAACGCCCATGGCTCCCTCTAGTCCGAGGCCTAGATCTTGCCCGTCGCTGACCAGTACACCTAGCCCTTGTTAGCGTTATGGTTAGGGTTAGGGTTAGGGTTGGATTAGGGTTTAGGGTTAGGGTTAGGGTTAGGGTTGGTGTTAGGGTTAGGGTTAGGGTTAGGGTTGGTGTTAGGTTTAGGGTTAGGGTTAGGGTTAGGGTTAGGGTTAGGGTTGTTGTTAGGGTTAGGGTTAGGGTTAGGGTTAGGGTTAGGGTTAGGGTTAGGGTTAGGGTTAGGGTTGGTGTTAGGGTTAGGGTTAGGGTTAGGGTTAGGGTTAGGTTTAGGGTTGGTGTTAGGGTTAGGGTTAGGGTTAGGGTTAGGGTTGGTGTTAGGTATAGTGTTAGGGTTAGGGTTAGGGTTAGGGTTAGCGTTAGGGTTGCTGTTAGGGTTAGGGTTAGGGTTAGGGTTAGTGTTAGGGTTAGGGTTAGGGTTAGGGTTAGGATTAGGGTTAGGGTTGGTGTTAGGGTTAGGGTTAGGGTTAGGGTTAGGGTTGGTGTTAGGTATAGGGTTAGGGTTAAAGTTAGGGTTAGGGTTAGGGTTAGGGTTGGTGTTAGGGTTAGGGTTAGGTTTGGTGTTAGGGTTAAGGTTAGGGTTAGGATTAGGGTTAGGGTTGGTGTTAGGTTTAGGGTTAGGGTTAGGGTTAGGGTTGGTGTTAGGGTTAGGGTTAGGGTTAGGGTTATGGTTAGGGTTAGGGTTGGTGTTAGGGTTAGGGTTAGGGTTAGGGTTAGGGTTGGTGTTAGGTATAGGGTTAGGGTTAGGGTTAGGGTTAGGGTTAGGGTTAGGGTTGGTGTTAGGGTTAGGGTTAGGGTTAGGGATAGTGTTAGGGTTAGGGTTAGGGTTAGGTTACCCCGAGCACTACACCTCGCCCTAGGCCTACGCCTAGCACTACCTCTGGTCCTACACCTACCCCTGTCCCTACAGCTCCCCCTACCCATAGGCCCACCCCCAACCCTACCGCTAGCCACAGCTCCCACTCCTGGTCCTAGGCCTACTCCGAGGTTTACCCCGACACCCACCCCTTGCCCTTTGCCTACCCCAGCGCTACGCCTACCGCTCCCACTAGCCCTACCTCGGGCCCTAGACCAACGCCCAGTGCTCACTCTAGTCCGAAGCTTAGCACTTGCCCGTCGCCACCCGGTACACCTTGCCCTACCGATAGCCAGAGCACTAACCCGTGTCCTACGAAATCACCCTGGACCCACCATTAGCCACACCCTAATCCAGCCCTACATCCGTTTGGAGTCCTAGGACTACCCGGAGCCCTCCCGTGACAGTTACCCCTAGCCCTCGGCCATACCCTACCACTACCACTAGTCCTAGGCCTAACATGAGCCCTAACTCTAACACTGCCCGTGGGCCTCTGCCAAATCTAGCCCTTCACCTAACCCTACCCCGAGCACTACCCCTCGCGCTAGGCTTACGCCTAGCACTACTTCTGGTCCTACTCCCACCCCTGGCCCTAAAGCTCCCCCTACTTATAGGCCCACCCCCATCCCTACCCCTAACTACAGCTCCCACTCCTGGCCCTAGGCCTACTCAGAGGTTTACCTCGACACCCACCCCTTACCTTATGCCTACCCCAGCGCTACGCCTACCGCTCTCACTAGCCCTAGCTCGGGCCCTAGACCAACGCCCATGGCTCCCTCTAGTCCGAGGCCTAGAACTTGCCCGTCGCTGACCAGTACACCTTGCCCTTGTTAGGGTTAGGGTTAGGGTTAGGGTTAGGGTTAGGATTAGGGTTAGGGTTAGGGTTAGGATTAGGGTTTAGGGTTGGTGTTAGGGTTAGGGTTAGGGTTAGGGTTAGTATTAGGGTTAGGGTTGATGTTAGGGTTAGGGTTAGGGTTAGGGTTACGGTTAGGGTTAGGGTTGGTGTTAGAGTTAGGTTTAGGGTTAGGGTTAGGGTTAGGATTAGGGTTTAGGGTTGGTGTTAGGGTTAGTGTTAGGGTTAGGGTTAGTGTTAGGGTTAGGGTTGATGTTAGGGTTACGGTTAGGGTTAGGGTTAGGTTTAGGGTTAGGGTTAGGGTTAGGGTTAGGGTTAGGTTACCCCGAGCACTACCCCTCGCCCTAGGCTTACGCCTAGCACTACCTCTGGTCCTACTCCTACCCCTGGCCCTACAGCTCCACCTACTTATAGGCCCACCCCCATCCCTACTCCTAGCGACAGCTCCCACTCCTGGACCTAGGCCTACTCCGAGGTTTACCCCGACACACACCCCTTGCCCTTTGCCTACCACAGCGCTACGCCTTCCGCTCCCACTAGCCCTACCTCGGGCCCTAGACCAACGCCCAGTGCTCTAGTCCGAAGCCTAGCACTTGCCCGTCAGCGATCAGTACACCTTGCCCTACCGATAGCCAGATCACTAACCCTTGTCCTTCGAAATCACCCTGGACCCACCATTAGCCACACCCTAATCCAGCCCTACACCTGTTCCGAGTCCTAGGACTACCCGGAGCCATTTCCTGACACCTACCTCTAGCCCTCGGCCAACCCCTACCACTACCACTAGTCCTAGGCTTAACATGAGCCTTAACCCTAACACTGCCGTGGGCCTCTGCCAAACACTAGCCCTTCAACTAACCCTACCCCGAGCACTACCACTCGCCCTAGGCCTACGCCTAGCACTATCTCTGGTCCTACCACTACCCCTGGCCCTACAGCTCCCCCTACCCATAGGCACACCACCACCACTACCCCTACCCACAGCTCCCACTCCTGGCCCTAGGCCTACTCCGAGGTTTACCTCGACACCCACCCCTTGCCCTATGCCTACCCCAGCGCTACGCCTACCGCTCCCACTAGCCCTAGCTCTGTCCCTAGACCAACGCCCATGGCAGCCTCTAGTCCAAGGCCTAGAACTTGCCCGTCGCTGACTAGTACACATTGCCTTGTTATAGTTAAGGTAAGGGTTAGGGTTAGGGGTTAGGGTTAGGGTTAGGGTTAGGGTTAGGGTTGGTGTTAGGTTTAGGGTTAGGATTAGGGTTAGGGTTGGTGTTAGGGTTAGGGTTGGTGTTAGGGTTAAGCTTAGGATTAAAGTTAGGGTTGGTGTCAGGGTTAGGGATAGGGTTAGTGTTAGGGTTAGGGTTAGGTTTAGGGTTAGGGTTAGGTTTAGAATTAGCGTTAGTGTTAGGGTTAGGGTTAGGGTTAGGATTAGGGTTAGGGTTGGTGTTAGGGTTAGGGTTAGGGTTAGGGTTAGGGTTGCTGTTAGGTATAGGGTTAGGGTTAAAGTTAGGGTTAGGGTTAGGGTTAGGGTTGGTGTTAGGGTTAGGGTTAGGGTTGGTGTTAGGGTTAGAATTAGCGTTAGGGTTGGTGTTAGGATTAGGGTTAGGGTTAGGGTTAGGGTTAGGTTTAGGGTTGGTGTTAGGGTTAGGGTTAGGGTTAGGGTTAGGGTTGGTGTTAGGTATAGTGTTAGGGTTAGGGTTAGGGTTAGGGTTAGGGTTAGGGTTGCTGTTAGGGTTAGGGTTAGGGTTAGGGTTAGGGTTAGTGTTAGGGTTAGGGTTAGGGTTAGGGTTAGGATTAGGGTTAGGGTTGGTGTTAGGGTTAGGGTTAGGGTTTGGGTTAGGGTTGGTGTTAGGTATAGGGTTAGGGTTAAAGTTAGGGTTAGGGTTAGGGTTAGGGTTGGTGTTAGGGTTAGGGTTAGGTTTAGGGTTAGGTTTGGTGTTAGGGTTAAGGTTAGGGTTAGGATTAGGGTTAGGGTTGGTGTTAGGGTTAGGGTTAGGTTTAGCGTTAGGGATGGTGTTAGGGTTAGGGTTAGGGTTAGGGTTATGGTTAGGGTTAGGGTTGGTGTTAGGGTTAGGGTTAGGTTTAGGGTTGGTGTTAGGTATAGGGTTAGGGTTAGGGTTAGGGTTAGGGTTAGGGTTAGGGTTGGTGTTAGGGTTAGGGTTACGGTTAGGGATAGTGTTAGGGTTAGGGTTAGGGTTAGGTTACCCCGAGCACTACCCCTGCTCTAGGCATACGCCTAGCACTACCTCTGGTCCTACCCCTACCCCTGTCGCTACAGCTCCCCCTACCCATAGGCCCACCCCCAACCCTACCTCTAGCCACAGCTCCCACTCCTGGTCCTAGGCCTACTCCGAGGTTTACCCCGACACCCACCCCTTGCCCTTTGCCTACCCCAGCGCTACGCCTACCGCTCCCACTAGCCCTACCTCGGGCCCTAGACCAACGCCCAGTGCTCACTCTTGTCCGAAGCCTAGCACTTGCCCGTCGCCAAACGGTACACCTTGCCCTACCGATAGCCAGAGCACTAACCCGTGTCCTACGAAATCACCCTGGACCCACCATTAGCCACACCCTAATCCAGCCCTACATCCGTTCGGAGTCCTAGGACTACCTGGAGCCCTCCCGTGACAGTTACCCCTAGCCCTCGGCCATACCCTACCACTACCACTAGTCCTAGGCCTAACATGAGCCCTAACTCTAACACTGCCCATGGGCCTCTGCCAAACACTAGCCCTTCAACTAACCCTACCCCGAGCACTACCTCTCGCCCTAGGCCTTCGCCTAGCACTACCTCTGGTCCTACCACTACCCCTGGCCCTACAGCTCCCCCTACCCATAGGCCCACACCCACCCCTACACCTAGCCACAGCTCCCACTCCTGGCCCTAGGCCTACTCCGAGGTTTACCTCGACACACACCCCTTGCCCTATGCCTACCCCAGCGCTACGCCTACCGCTCTCACTAGCCCTAGCTCGGGCCCTAGACCAACGCCCATGGCTCCCTCTAGTCCGAGGCCTAGAACTTGCCCGTCGCTGACCAGTACACCTTGCCCTTGTTAGGGTTAGGGTTAGGGTTAGGGTTAGGGTTGGATTAGGGTTTAGGGTTAGGGTTAGGGTTAGGGTTGGTGTTAGGGTTAGGGTTAGGGTTAGGGTTGGTGTTAGGTTTAGGGTTAGGGTTAGGGTTAGGGTTGGTGTTAGGGTTACGGTTAGGGTTAGGGTTAGGGTTGGTGTTAGGTATAGTGTTAGGGTTAAAGTTAGGGTTAGGGTTAGGGTTAGGGTTGGTGTTAGGGTTAGGGTTAGGGTAAGGGTTAGTGTTAGGGTTAGGGTTTGGGGTGGGGTTAGGATTAGGGTTAGGGTTGGTGTTAGGGTTAGGGTTAGGGTTAGGGTTAGGGTTGGTGTTAGGTATAGGGTTAGGGTTAAAGTTAGGGTTAGGGTTAGGGTTAGGGTTGGTGTTAGGGTTAGGGTTAGGGTTAGGGTTAGGTTTGGTGTTAGGGTTAGTGTTAGGATTAGGATTAGGGTTAGGGTTGGTGTTAGGGTTAGGGTTAGGTTTAGGGTTAGGTTTAGGGTTGGTGTTAGGGTAAGGGTTAGGGTTAGGGTAAGGTTTAGGGTTAGGGTTAGGGTTAGGGTTGGTGTTAGGGTTAGGGTTAGGGTTAGGGTTAGGGTTGATGTTAGGTATAGGGTTAGGGTTAGGGTTAGGTTTAGGGTTAGGGTTGGTGTTAGGGTTAGGGTTAGGGTTAGTGTTAGGGTTAGGGTTAGGGTTAGTTTACCTTGATCACTACCCCTCGCCCTAGGCCTACGCCTAGCACTACCTCTGGTCCTACCCCTACCCCTGGCCTACAGCTCCTTGTACCCCTGGGCCCACCCACATCCCTACCCCTAGCCAAAACTCCAACTCCTGGCCCAAAGCCTACTCCGAAGTTTACCCCGACACCCACCCCTTGCCTTATGCCTATCCCAGCGCTACGCCTACCGCTCCCACTAGCCCTAGCTCGAGCCCTAGACCAACGCCCAGTGCTCTCTCTAGTCAGAGGCCTACCACTTGCCCGAGGCCGACCAGTACACCTTGCCCTACCGTTAGCCAGAGCAGTAACCCGTGTCCTACGAAATCACCCTGGACCCACCATACCACACCCTAATACAGCCCTACACCTATTCCGAGTCCTAGAACTACCCGGAGCCATTTTAGACACCCACCCCTTGCCCTATGCCTACCCCAGCGCTACACCTACCGCTCCCACTAGCCCTAGCTCGGGCCCTAGACCAACACCCATGGCTCCCTCTAGTCCGAGGCCTAGAACTTGCCCGTCGCTGACTATTACACATTGCCCTTGTTAGGGTTAGGGTAAGGGTTAGGGTTAGGGTTTAGGGTTAGGGTTAGGGTTAGGGTTGGTGTTAGGTTTAGGGTTAGGATTAGGGTTAGGGTTGGTGTTAGGGTTAGGGTTGGTGTTAGGGTTAGGGTTATGATTAAGGTTATGGTTGGTGTTAGGGTTAGGGTTAGGTTTAGGGTTAGGTCACCCCGAGCACTACCCCTCGCACTAGGCGTACGCCTAGCACTACCTCTGGTCTACCCCTACCCCTGGCCCTACAGCTCCCCCTACTAATAGGCCCACCGCCATCCCTACCCCTAGCCACAACTCCAAACTCTAGCCCAAAGCCTACTCCGAGGTTTACCCGGACACCCACCCCTTGCCATATGCCTACCCCAGTGCTACGCCTACCGCTCCCACTAGCCCTATCTCGGGCACTAGACCAACGCCCAGTGCTCCCTATAGGCCGAGGCCTACCACCTGCCCGACGCCGACCAGTACACCTTGCCCTACCGTTAGCCAGAGCAGTAACCCGTGTCCTACGAAATCACCCTGGACCCACCCTTACCACACCCAAATCCAGCCCTACACCCGTTTTGAGTCCTAGGACTACCCGGAGCCCTCCCGTGACACCTAACCCTAGCCCTCGGCCAACCCCTACCACTACCACTAGTCCTAGGCCTAACATGAGCCCTAAGACTAACACTGCCCGTGGGCATCAGCCAACCACAAGCCCTTCACCTAACCCTACACAGAGCACTACCCCTCGCCCTAGCTAACGCCTAGAACTACCTCTGGTCCTACCGCTTCCCCTGGCCCTACAGCTCCCCCTACTTATAGGCCCACCCCCATCCCTACCACTAGCCACAGCTCCAACTCCAGGCACTAGGCCTACTCCGAGGTTTACCCTGACACACACCCCTTGCCATATGCCTACCCCAGTGCTACGCCTACGGCTCCCACTAGCCCTACTTCGGGCCCTAGACCAAAGTCCAGTGCTCATCTACTCCGAGGCCTAGCACTTACCCGTCGCCGACCAGTACACCTTGCTCTACCGTTAGCCAGAGCAGTAACCCGTGTCCTACGAAATCACCCTGGACCCACCCTTACCACACCCTAATACAGCCCTACACCTGTTCCGAGTCCTAGGACTACCCGGAGCCATTTTGACACCTACCCCTAGCCCTCGGCCAACCCCTACCACTACCACTAGTCCTAGGCTTAACATGAGCCCTAACCCTAACACTGCCCGTGGGCCTCTGCCAAACACTAGCCCTTGAACTAACCCTACCCCGAACACTACCCCTCGCCCTAGGACTTCGCCTAGCACTACCTCTGGTCCTACCACTACCCCTGGCCCTACAGCTCCCCCTACCCATAGGCCCACCCCCACCTCTACCCCTAGCCACAGCTCCCACTTCTGGCCCTAGGCCTACTCCGAGGTTTACCTCGACACACACTTCTTGCCCTATGCCTACCCCAGCGCTACGCCTACCGCTCTCACTAGCCCTAGCTCGGGCCCTAGACCAACGCCCATGGCTCCCTCTAGTCCGAGGCCTAGAACTTGCCCGTCGCTGACCAGTACACCTTGCCCTTGTTAGGGTTAGGGTTAGGGTTAGGGTTAGGCTTGGATTAGGGTTTAGGGTTAGGGTTAGGTTTAGGGTTGGTGTTAGGGTTAGGGTTAGGGTTAGGGTTGGTGTTAGGTTTAGGGTTAGGGTTAGGGTTAGGGTTAGGGTTGGTGTTAGGGTTAGGGTTAGGGTTAGGGTTAGGGTTGGTGTTAGGTTTAGGGTTAGGGTTAGGGTTAGGGTTGGTGTTAGGGTTAGCGTTAGGGTTAGGGTTAGGGTTACGATTAGGGTTAGGGTTGGTGTTAGGGTTAGGGTTAGGATTAGGGTTAGGGTTAGGGTTGGTGTTAGGGTTAGGGTTAGGGTTAGGGTTAGGGTTGGTGTTAGGTATCGTGTTAGGGTAAGAGTTAGGGTTAGGGTTAGGGTTGGTGTTAGGGTTAGGGTTAGGGTAAGGGTTAGTGTTAGGGTTAGGATTTGGGGTGGGGTTAGGATTAGGGTTAGGGTTGGTGTTAGGGTTAGGGTTAGAGTTAGGGTTAGGGTTGGTGTTAGGTATAGGGTTAGGGTTAGGTTACCCCGAGCACTACCCCTCGCCCTAGGCGTACGCCTTGCACTACTTCTGGACCTACCCCTACCCCTTGCCCTACAGCTCCCCCTACCCCTGGGCCCAACCACATCCCTACCCCTAGCCAAAACTCCAACTCCTGGCCCAAAGCCTACTTCGAAGTTTACCCCGACACCCACCCCTTGCACTATGCCTATCCCAGCGCTACGCCTACCGCTCCCACTAGCCCTAGCTCGGGCCCTAGACCAACGCCCAGTGCTATCTCTAGTCAGAGGCCTACCACTTGCCCGAGGCCGACCAGTACACCTTGCCCTACCGTTAGCCAGAGCAGTAACCCGTGTCCTACGAAATCACCCTGGACCCACCCTTACCACACCCTAATACAGCCCTACACCTGTTCCGAGTCCTAGGACTACCCGGAGCCATTTCGTGACACCTACCCCTAGCCCTCGGCCAACCCCTATCACTACCACTAGTCCTAGGCTTAACATGAGCCCTAACCCTAACACTGCCCGTGGGCCTCTGCCAAACACTAGCCCTTCAACTAACCCTACCCCGAGCACTACCCCTCGCCCTAGGCCTACGCCTAGCACTACATCTGGTCCTACCACTACCCCTGGCCCTACAGCTCCCCCTACCCATAGGCCCACCGCCACCCCTACCCCTATCCACAGCTCCCACTCCTGGCCCTAGGGCTACTCTGAGGTTTACCTCGACACCCACCCCTTGCCCTATGCCTACCCCAGCGCTACACCTACCTCTCCCACTAGTTCTAGCTCGGGCCCCAGACCAACACCCATGGCTCCCTCTAGTCCGAGGCCTAGAACTTGCCCGTCGCTGACTAGTACACATTGCCCTTGTTAGGGTTAGGGTAAGGGTTAGGGTTAGGGTTTAGGGTTAGAGTTAGGGTTAAGGTTGGTGTTAAGTTTGGGTTAGGATTAGGTTTAGGGTTGGTGTTAGGGTTAGGGTTGGTGTTAGGGTTAGGGTTAGGATTAGGGTTAGGGTTGGTGTTAGGGTTAGGGTTGGGTTAAGGTTAGGTCACCCCGAGCACTACCCCTCGCCCTAGGCGTACGCCTAGCACTACCTCTGGTCCTACCCCTACCCCTGGCCCTACAGCTCCCCCTACCCATAGGCCCACACCCATCCCTATCCCTAGCCACAGCTCCCACTCCTGGTCCTAGGCCTACTCCGTGGTTTACCCCGACACCCACCCCTTGCCCTTTGCCTACCCCAGCGCTATTCCTACCGCTCCCACTAGCCCTACCTCGGGTCCTAGACCAACGCCCAGTGCTCACTCTAGTCCGAAGCCTAGCACTTGCCCGTCGCCGACCGTTCACCTTGCCTACCGATAGCCAGAGCACTAACCCATGTCCTACGAAATCACCCTGGACGCACCATTAGCCACACCCTAATCATGCCCCACATCCGTTCGGAGTCCTAGGATTACCCGGAGCCCTCCCGTGACACCTACCCCTAGCCCTCGGCCATCCCCTACTACTACCACTAGTCCTAGGCTTAACATGAGCCCTAACCCTAACATTGCCCGTGGGCCTCTGCCAAACACTAGCCCTTCAACTAACCCTACCCCGAGCACTACCCCTCGCCCTAGGCCTTCGCCTAGCACTACCTCTGGTCCTACCACTACCCCTGGCCCTACAGCTCCCCCTACCCATAGGCCCACCCCCACCCCTACCCCTAGCCACAGCTCCCACTCCTGGCCCTAGGCCTACTCCGAGGTTTACCTCGACAACCACCCCTTGCCCTATGCCTACCCCAGCGCTACGCCTACCGCTCTCACTAGCCCTAGCTCGGGCCCTAGACCAACGCCCATGGCTCCCTTTAGTCCGAGGCCTAGAACTTGCCCGTCGCTGGCCACTACACCTTGCCCTTCTTAGGGTTAGGGTTAGGGTTAGGGTTGGTGTTAGGTATAGTGTTAAGGTTAGGGTTAGGGTTAGGGTTAGGGTTAGGGTTAGGGTTAGGGTTAGGGTTAGGGTTAGAATTAGGGTTAGTGTTAGGGTTAGTGTTAGGGTTAGGGTTAGGATTAGAGTTAGGGTTGGTGTTAGGGTTAGGGTTAGGGTTAGGGTTAGGGTTGGTGTTAGGGTTAGGGTTAGGGTTAGGGTTAGGGTTGGTGTTAGGTATAGTGTTAGGGTTAGGGTTAGGGTTAGGGTTGGTGTTAGGGTTAGGGTTAGGGTTAGGGTTAGGGTTGGTGTTAGGTATAGTGTTAGGGTTAGGGTTAGGGTTAGGGTTAGGGTTGGTGTTAGGTTTATGGTTAGAATTAGGGTTAGTGTTAGGGTTAGGGTTAGGGTTAGGGTTAGGATTAGGGTTAGGTTTGGTGTTAGGGTTAGGGTTAGGGTTAGGGTTAGGGTTGGTGTTAGGTATAGGGTTAGGGTTAAAGTTAGGGTTAGGGTTAGGGTTAGGGTTGGTGTTAGGGTTAGGGTTAGGGTTGGTGTTAGGGTTAGGGTTAGGGTTAGGTTACCCCGACCACTACCCCTAGCCCTCGGCCATCCCCTACTACTACCACTAGTCCTAGGCCTAACATGAGACCTAACCGTAACACTGCCCGTGGGCCTCTGCCAACCACTAGCCCTTCGCCTAACCCTACCCCGAGAACGACACCTCGCCCTAGGCCTACGCCTAGCACTACCTCTGGTCCTACCACTACCCCTCGCCCTACAGCTCCCCCTACCCATAGGCCCACCGCCATCCCTACCCCTAGCCAAAACTCCAACTCCTGGCCCAAAGCCTACTCCGAAGTTTACCCCGACACCCACCCCTTGCCCTATGCCTATCCCAGCGCTACGCCTACCGCACCCACTAGCCCTAGCTCGGGCCCTAGAACAACGCCCAGTGCTCACTCTAGTCCGAAGCCTAGCACTTGCCCGTCTCCGACCAGTACACCTTGCCCTACCGTTAGCCACAGCAGTAACCCGTGTCCTACGAAATCACCCTGGACCCACCCTTACCACACCCTAATACAGCCCTACACCTGTTCCGAGTCCTAGGACTACCCGGAGCCATTTCGTGACACCTACACCTAGCCCTCGGCCAACCCCTACCACTACCACTAGTCCTAGGCTTAACATGAGCCCTAACCCTAACACTGCCCGTGGGACTCTGCCAAACACTTGCCCTTCAACTAACCCTACCCCGAGCACTACCCCTCGCCCTAGGCCTTCGCCTAGCACTACCTCTGGTCCTACCACTACCCCTGGCCCTACAACTCCCCCTACCCATAGGCCCACCCCCAACCCTACCCCTAGCCACAGCTCCCACTCCTGGCCCTAGGCCTACTCCGAGGTTGACCTCGACACCCACCCCTTGCCTTATGCCTACCTCAGCGCTACGCCTACCGCTCTCACTAGCCCTAGCTCGGGCCCTAGACCAACGCCCATGGCTCCCTCTAGTCCGAGGCCTACATCTTGCCCGTCGCTGACCAGTACACCTAGCCCTTGTTAGGGTTATGATTAGGGTTAGGTATAGGGTTGGATTAGGGTTTAGGGTTAGGGTTAGGGTTAGAGTTGGTGTTAGTGTTAGGGTTAGGGTTAGGGTTGGTGATAGGTTTAGGTTTAGGGTTAGGGTTAGTGTTAGGGTTAGGGTTGTTGTTAGGGTTAGGGTTAGGGTTAGGGTTAGGGTTAGGGTTAGGATTAGGGTTAGGGTTGGTGTTAGGGTTAGGGTTAGGGTTAGGGTTAGGTTTAGGTTTAGGGTTGGTGTTAGGGTTAGGGTTAGGGTTAGGGTTAGGGTTGGTGTTAGGTATAGTGTTAGGGTTAGGGTTAGGGTTAGGGTTGCTGTTAGGGTTAGGGTTAGGGTTAGGGTTAGTGTTAGGGTTAGGGTTAGGGTTAGGGTTAGGGTTAGGGTTAGGGTTAGGGTTAGGATTAGGGTTAGGGTTGTTGTTAGTGTTAGGGTTAGGGTTAGGGTTAGGGTTAGGGTTGGTGTTAGGTATAGTGTTAGGGTTAGGGTTAGGGTTAGGGTTAGGGTTGCTGTTAGGGTTAGGGTTAGGGTTAGGGTTAGTGTTAGGGTTAGGGTTAGGGTTAGGGTTAGGGTTAGGATTAGGGTTAGGGTTGGTGTTAGGGTTAGGGTTAGGGTTAGGGTTGGTGTTAGGTATAGGGTAGGGTTAAAGTTAGGGTTAGGGTTAGGGTTAGGGTTGGTGTTAGGGTTAGGGTTAGGTTTAGGGTTAGGTTTGGTGTTAGGGTTAAGGTTAGGGTTAGGATTAGGGTTAGGGTTGGTGTTAGGGTTAGGGTTAGGTTTAGGGTTAGGTTTGGTGTTAGGGTTAAGGTTAGGGTTAGGATTAGGGTTAGGGTTGGTGTTAGGGTTAGGGTTAGGGTTAGGGTTAGGGTTGGTGTTAGGGTTAGGGTTAGGGTTAGGGTTAGGGTTAGGGTTGGTGTTAGGGTTAGGGTTAGGGTTAGGGTTAGGGTTGGTGTTAGGTATAGGGTTAGGGTTAGGGTTAGGGTTAGGTTTAGGTTTGGTGTTAGGATTAGGGTTAGGGTTAGGGTTAGTGTTAGGTTACCCCGAGCACTACCCCTCGCCCTAGGCCTACGGTAGCACTACCTCTGGTCCTACCCCTACCCCTGTCCCTACAGCTCCCCCTACCCATAGGCCCACCCCCAACCCTACCGCTAGCCACAGCTCCCACTCCTGGTCCTAGGCCTACTCCGAGGTTTACCCCGACACCCACCCCTTGCCCTTTGCCTACCCCAGCGCTACACCTACCGCTCCCACTAGCCTTACCTCGGGCCCTAGACCAACGCCCAGTGCTCACTCTAGTCCGAAGCCTAGCACTTGCCCGTCGCCAACCGGTACACCTTGCCCTACCGATAGCCAGAGCACTAACCCGTGTCCTACGAAATAACCCTGGACCCACCATTAGCCACACCCTAATCCAGCCCTACATCCGTTCGGAGTCCTAGGACTACCCGGAGCCCTCCCGTGACAGTTACCCCTAGCCCTCGGCCATACCCTACCACTACCACTAGTCCTATGCCTAACATGAGCCCTAACCCTAACACTGCCCGTGGGCCTCTGCCAACCACTAGCCCTTCAACTAACCCTACCCCGAGCACTACCCCTCGCCCTAGGCCTACGCCTAGCACTACCTCTGGTCCTACCCCTACCCCTGGCCCTACAGCTCCCCCTACCCCTGTCCCACCCCCATCCTTACCCCTAGCCAAAACTCCAACTCCTGTCCCAAAGCCTACTCCAAAGTTTATCCCGACACCCACCCCTTGCCCTATGCCTATCCCAGCGCTACGCCTACCGCACCCACTAGCCCTAGCTCGGGCCCTAGAACAACGCCCAGTGCTCTCTCTAGTCAGAAGCCTACCACTTGCCAGAGGTCGACCAGTACACCTTGCCCTACCGTTAGCCAGAGCAGTAAGCCGTGTCCTACGAAATCACCCTGGACCCACCCTTACCACACCCTAATACAGCCCTACACCTGTTCCGAGTCCTAGGACTACCCGGAGCCATTTCCTGACACCTACCCCTAGCCCTCGGCCAACCCGTACCACTACCACTAGTCCTAGGCTTAACATGAGCCCTAACCCTAACACTGCCCGTGGGCCTCTGCCAAACACTAGCCCTACAACTAACCCTACCCCGAGCACTACCCCTCGCTTTAGGCCTTCGCCTAGCACTACCTCTGGTCCTACCACTACCCCTGGCCCTACAGCTCCCCCTACCCATAGGCCCACCCCCACCCCTACCCCTAGCCACAGCTCCCACTCCTGGCCCTAGGCCTAATCCGAGGTTTACCTCGACACACACCCCTTGCCCTATGCCTACCCCAGCGCTACGCCTACCGCTCTCACTAGCCCTAGCTCGGGCCCTAGCCCAACGCCCATGGCTCCCTCTAGTCCGAGGCCTAGAACTTGCCCGTCGCTGACTAGTACACCTTGCCCTTGTTAGGGTTAGGGTTAGGGTTAGGGTTAGGATTGGATTAGGGTTTAGGGTTAGGGTTAGGGTTAGGGTTAGGGTTGGTGTTAGGGTTAGGGTTAGGGTTAGGGTTAGGGTTGGTGTTAGGTTTAGGTTTAGGGTTAGGGTTAGGGTTAGGGTTAGGGTTGGTGTTAGGGTTAGGGTTAGTGTTAGGATTAGGGTTAGGTTTACGTTTAGGTTACCCCGAGCACTACCCCTCGCCCTAGGCCTACGCCTAGCACTACCTCTGGTCCTACCCCTACCCCTGTCCCTACAGCTCCCCCTACCCATAGGCCCACCCCTAACCCTACCGCTAGCCACAGCTCCCACTCCTGGTCCTAGGCCTACTCCGAGGTTTACCCCGACACCCACCCCTTGCCCTTTGCCTACCCCAGCGCTACGCCTACCGCTCCCACTAGCCCTACCTCGGGCCCTAGACCAACGCCCAGTGCTCACTCTAGTCCGAAGCCTAGCACTTGCCCGTCGCCAACCGGTACACCTTGCCCTACCGATAGCCAGAGCACTAACCCGTGTCCTACGAAATCACCCTGGACCCACCATAGCCACACCCTAATCCAGCCCTACATCCGTTCGGAGTCCTAGGACTACCCGGAGCCCTCCCGTGACAGTTACCCCTAGCCCTCGGCCATACCCTACCACTACCACTAGTCCTAGGCCTAACATGAGCCCTAACTCTAACACTGCCCGTGGGCCTCTGCCAAATCTAGCCCTTCACCTAACCCTACCCCGAGCACTACCCCTCACCCTAGGCTTACGCCTAGCACTACTTCTGGTCCTACTCCCACCCCTGGCCCTAAAGCTCCCCCTACTTATAGGCCCACCCCCATCCCTACCCCTAACTACAGCTCCCACTCCTGGCCCTAGGCCTACTCAGAGGTTTACCTCGACACCCACCCCTTACCTTATGCCTACCCCAGCGCTACGCCTACCGCTCTCACTAGCCCTAGCTCGGGCCCTAGACCAACGCCCATGGCTCCCTCTAGTCCGAGGCCTAGAACTTGCCCGTCGCTGACCAGTACACCTTGCCCTTGTTAGGGTTAGGGTTAGGGTTAGGGTTAGGGTTAGGATTAGGGTTAGGGTTGATGTTAGGGTTAGGGTTAGGGTTAGGGTTACGGTTAGGGTTAGGGTTGGTGTTAGAGTTAGGTTTAGGGTTAGGGTTAGGGTTAGGATTAGGATTTAGGGTTGGTGTTAGGGTTAGTGTTAGGGTTAGGGTTAGGGTTAGTGTTAGGGTTAGGGTTGATGTTAGTGTTACGGTTAGGGTTAGGGTTAGGTTTAGGGTTAGGGTTAGGGTTAGGGTTAGGGTTAGGTTACCCCGAGCACTACCCCTCGCCCTAGGCTTACGCCTAGCCCTACCTCTGGTCCTACTCCTACCCCTGGCCCTACAGCTCCACATACTGATAGGCCCACCCCCATCCCTACCCCTAGCTACAGCTCCCACTCCTGGACCTAGGCCTACTCCGAAGTTTACCCCGACACACACCCCTTGCCCTTTGCCTACCACAGCGCTACGCCTACCGCTCCCACTAGCCCTACCTCGGGCCCTAGACCAACGCCCAGTGCTCACTCTAGTCCGAAGCCTAGCACTTGCCCGTCACCGATCAGTACACCTTGCCCTACCGATAGCCAGATCACTAACCCTTGTCCTTCGAAATCACCCTGGACCCACCATTAGCCACACCCTAATCCAGCCCTACACCTGTTCCGAGTCCTAGGACTACCCGGAGCCATTTCGTGACACCTACTCCTAGCCCTCGGCCAACCCCTACCACTACCACTAGTCCTAGGCTTAACATGAGCCCTAACCCTAACACTGCCCGTGGGCCTCTGCCAAACACTCGCCCTTCAACTAACCCTACCCCGAGCACTACCACTCGCCCTAGTCCTACGCCTAGCACTACCTCTGGTCCTACCACTACCTTTGGCCCTACAGCTCCCCCTACCCATAGGCACACCCCCACCCCTACCCCTACCCACAGCTCCCAATCCTGGCCCTAGGCCTACTCCGAGGTTTACCTCGACACCCACCCCTTGCTCTATGCCTACCCCAGCGCTACGCCTACCGCTCCCACTAGCCCTAGCTCTGTCCCTAGACCAACGCCCATGGCTCCCTCTAGTCCAAGGCCTAGAACTTGCCCATCGCTGACTAGTACACATTGCCTTGTTAGAGTTAAGGTAAGGGTTAGGGTTAGGGGTTAGGGTTAGGGTTAGATTAGGTTTAGGGTTGGTGTTAGGTTTAGGGTTAGGATTAGGGTTAGGGTTGGTGTTAGGGTTAGGGTTGGTGTTAGGGTTAAGCTTAGGATTAAAGTTAGGGTTGGTGTCAGGGTTAGGGATAGGGTTAGTGTTAGGGTTAGGGTTAGGTCTCCCCGAGCACTACCACTCGCCCTAGGCGTACGCCTGGCACTACCTCTGGTCCTACCCCTACCCCTGGCCCTACAGCTCCCCCTAACCATAGGCCCATCCCCATCCCTACCCTTAGCCACAGCTCCCTCTCCTGGTCCTAGGTTTACTCCGAGGTTTACCTTGACACCCACCCCTTGCCCTTTGCCTATTACAGCGCTACGCCTACCGCTCCCACTAGCTTTACCTCGGGCCCTAAACCAACGTCCAGTGGTCACTCTAGCCCGAAGCCTAGCACTTGCCCGTCACCGACCAATACACCCTGCCCTACCGAAAGCCAGATCACTAACCCTTGTCCTACGAAATCACCCTGGACCCACCATTAGCCACACCCTAATCATGCCCCACATCTGTTCGGAGTCCAAGACTACCCGGAGCCCTCCCGTGACTCCTACCCCTAGCGCTCGGCTATCCACTACCACTACCACTAGTCCTAGGCCTAACATGAGCCCTAAACCTAACACTGTCCGTGGGCCTCTGCCAACCACTAGCCCTTCACCTAACACTACCCCGAGCACTACCCCACACTCTAGGCTTACGCCCAGCACTACCTCTGGTCCTACCCCTACCCCTGGCCCTACAGCTCCCCCTACTAATAGGCCCACTCTCATCCCTACCCCTAGCCACAACTCCAACCTCTGGCCCAAAGCCTACTCCGAGGTTTAACCCGACACCCACCCCTTGCCCTATGCCTACCCCAGCGCTACGCCTATCGCTCCCACTAGCCCTAGCTCGGGCCCTAGACCAAAGCCCAGTGCTCATCTAGTCCGAGGCCTAGCACTTGCCCGTCGCCGACCAGTACACCTTGCCCTACCGTTAGCCAGAGCAGTAACCCGTGTCCTACGAAATCACCCTGGACCCACCTTTACCACACCCTAATCCAGCCCTACACCTGTTCTGAGTCCTAGGACTACCCGGAGCCCTCCCGTGACACCTACCCCTTGGCCAACCCCTACCACTACCACTAGTCCTAGGCTTAACATGAGCCCTAACCCTAACACTGCCCGTGGGCCTCTGCCAACCACTAGCCCTTCAACTAACCCTACCCCGAGCACTACCCCTCGCCCTAGGCCTACGCCTAGCACTACCTCTGGTCCTACCCCTACCCCTGGCCCTACAGCTCCCCCTACCCCTGTCCCACCCCCATCCTTACCCCTAGCCAAAACTCCAACTCCTGTCCCAAAGCCTACTCCAAAGTTTATCCCGACACCCACCCCTTGCCCTATGCCTATCCCAGCGCTACGCCTACCGCTCCCACTAGCCCTAGCTCGGGCCCTAGAACAACGCCCAGTGCTCTCTCTAGTCAGAAGCCTACCACTTGCCCGAGGTCGACCAGTACACCTTGCCCTACCGTTAGCCAGAGCAGTAAGCCGTGTCCTACGAAATCACCCTGGACCCACCCTTACCACACCCTAATACAGCCCTACACCTGTTCCGAGTCCTAGGACTACCCGGAGCCATTTCCTGACACCTACCCCTAGCCCTCGGCCAACCCGTACCACTACCACTAGTCCTAGGCTTAACATGAGCCCTAACCCTAACACTGCCCGTGGGCCTCTGCCAAACACTAGCCCTTCAACTAACCCTACCCCGAGCACTACCCCTCGCTTTAGGCCTTCGCCTAGCACTACCTCTGGTCCTACCACTACCCCTGGCCCTACAGCTCCCCCTACCCATAGGCCCACCCCCACCCCTACCCCTAGCCACAGCTCCCACTCCTGGCCCTAGGCCTAATCCGAGGTTTACCTCGACACACACCCCTTGCCCTATGCCTACCCCAGCGCTACGCCTACCGCTCTCACTAGCCCTAGCTCGGGCCCTAGCCCAACGCCCATGGCTCCCTCTAGTCCGAGGCCTAGAACTTGCCCGTCGCTGACTAGTACACCTTGCCCTTGTTAGGGTTAGGGTTAGGGTTAGGGTTAGGATTGGATTAGGGTTTAGGGTTAGGGTTAGGGTTAGGGTTGGTGTTAGGGTTAGGGTTAGGGTTAGGGTTAGGGTTGGTGTTAGGTTTAGGTTTAGGGTTAGGGTTAGGGTTAGGGTTAGGGTTGGTGTTAGGGTTAGGGTTAGGGTTAGGGTTAGGATTAGGTTTAGGGTTGGTGTTAGGGTTAGGGTTAGGGTTAGGGTTAGGGTTGGTGTTATGGTTAGGGTTAGGGTTAGGGTTGGTGTTAGGTATATTGTTAGGGTTAGGGTTAGGGTTAGGGTTAGGGTTGGTGTTAGGGTTAGGGTTAGGGTTAGGGTTAGTGTTAGGGTTAGGGTTAGGGTTAGGGTTAGGATTAGGGTTAGGGTTGGTGTTAGGGTTAGGGTTAGTGTTAGGGTTGGTGTTAGGTATAGGGTTAGGGTTAAAGTTAGGGTTAGGGTTAGGGTTAGGGTTGGTGTTAGGGTTAGGGTTAGGGTTAGGTTTGGTGTTAGGGTTAGGGTTATGATTAGGATTAGGGTTAGGGTTAGGGTTAGGGTTAGGGTTGGTGTTAGGTTTAGGGTTTGGGTTAGGGTTAGGGTTAGGGTTGGTGTTAGGTTTAGGGTTAGGGTTAGGGTTAGGGTTAGGTCACCCCGAGCACTACCCCTCGCCTTAGGCCTTCGCCTGGCACTACCTCTGGTCCTACCCCTACCCCTGGTCCTACAGCTCCCCCTACCCATAGGCCCAACCCATCCCTACCCCTAGCCAGAGCTCCCACTCCTGGTCCTAGGCCTACTCTGAGGTTTACCCCGACAACCACCCCTTGCCCTTTGCCTACCCCAGCGCTACGCCTACCGCTCCCACTAGCCCTACCTCGGGCCCTAGACCAACGCCCAGTGCTCTCTCTAGTCAGAGGCCTACCACTTGCCCGAGGCCGACCAGTACACCTTGCCCTACCGTTAGCCAGAGCAGTAACCCGTGTCCTACGAAATCACCCTGGACCCACCCTTACCACACCCTAATACAGCCCTACACCTGTTCCGAGTCCTAGGACTACCCGGAGCCATTTCGTGACACCTACACCTAGCCCTCGGCCAACCCCTACTACTACCACTAGTCCTAGGCTTAACATGAGCCCTAACCCTAACACTGCCCGTGGGCCTCTGCCAAACACTTGTCCTTCAACTAACCCTACCCCGAGCACTACCACTCGCCCTAGGCCTTCGCCTAGCACTACCTCTGGTCCTACCACTACCCCTGGCCCTACAACACCCCCTACCCATAGGCCCACCCCCAACCCTACCCCTAGCCACAGCTCCCTCTCCTGGCCCTAGGCCTACTCCGAGGTTTACCTCGACACCCACCCCTTGCCCTATACCTACCCCAGCGCTACGCCTACCGCTCTCACTAGCCCTAGCTCGGGCCCTAGACCAACGCCCATGTCTCCCTCTAGTCCGAGGCCTAGATCTTGCCCGTCGCTGACCAGTACACCTAGCCCTTGTTAGGGTTATGGTTAGGGTTAGGGTTAGGGTTGGATTAGGGTTTAGGGTTAGGGTTAGGGTTAGGGTTGGTGTTAGGGTTAGGGTTAGGGTTAGGGTTGGTGTTAGGTTTAGGGTTAGGGTTAGGGTTAGGGTTAGTGTTGTTGTTAGGGTTAGGGTTAGGGTTAGGGTTAGGGTTAGGATTAGGGTTAGGGTTGGTGTTAGGGTTAGGGTTAGAGTTAGGGTTAGGGTTAGGTTTAGGGTTGGTGTTAGGGTTAGGGTTAGGGTTAGGGTTAGGGTTAGGGTTGGTGTTAGGTATAGTGTTAGGGTTAGGGTTAGGGTTAGGGTTAGGGTTAGAGTTGCTGTTAGGGTTAGGGTTAGGGTTAGGGTTAGTGTTAGGGTTAGGGTTAGGGTTAGGGTTAGGATTAGGGTTAGGGTTGGTGTTAGGGTTAGGGTTAGGGTTAGGGTTGGTGTTAAAGTTAGGGTTAGGGTTAGGGTTAGGGTTGGTGTTAGGTATAGGGTTAGGGTTAAAGTTAGGGTTAGTGTTAGGGTTAGGGTTGGGGTTAGGGTTAGGGTTAGGGTTAGGGAAGGTTTGGTGTTAGGGTTAAGGTTAGGGTTAGGATTAGGGTTAGGGTTGGTGTTAGGGTTAAGGTTAGGGTTAGGGTTGGTGTTAAGGTTAGGGTTTGGGTTAGGGTTATGGTTAGGGTTAGGGTTGGTGTTAGGGTTAGGGTTAGGGTTGGTGTTAGGTATAGGGTTAGGGTTAGGGTTAGGGTTAGGGTTAGGGTTAGGGTTGGTGTTAGGGTTAGGGTTAGGGTTAGGGATAGTGTTAGGGTTAGGGTTAGGGTTAGGTTACCCCGAGCACTACGGCTCGCCCTAGGCCTACGCCTAGCACTACCTCTGGTCCTACCCCTACCCCTGTCCCTACGGCTCCCCCTACCCATAGGCCCACCCCCAACCCTACCGCTAGCCACAGCTCCCACTCCTGGTCCTAGGCCTACTCCGAGGTTTACCCCGACACCCACCCCTTGCCCTATGCCTACCCCAGCGCTACACCTATCGCTCCCACTAGCCCTAGCTCGGGCCCTAGACCAAAGCCCAGTGCTCATCTAGTCCGAGGCCTAGCACTTGCCCGTCGCCGACCAGTACACCTTGCCCTACCGTTAGCCAGAGCAGTAACCCGTGTCCTACGAAATCACCCTGGACCCACCTTTACCACACCCTAATCCAGCCCTACACCTGTTCTGAGTCCTAGGACTACCCGGAGCCCTCCCGTGACACCTACCCCTAGCCCTTGGCCAACCCCTACCACTAACACTAGTCCTAGGCTTAACATGAGCCCTAACCCTAACACTGCCCGTGGGCCTCTGCCAACCACTAGCCCTTCAAGTAACCCTACCCCGAGCACTACCCCTCGCCCTAGGCCGACGCCTAGCACTACCTCTGGTCCTACCCCTACCCCTGGCCCTACAGCTCCCCCTACCCCTGTCCCACCCCCATCCTTACCCCTAGCCAAAACTCCAACTCCTGTCCCAAAGCCTACTCCAAAGTTTATCCCGACACCCACCCCTTGCCCTATGCCTATCCCAGCGCTACGCCTACCGCTCCCACTAGCCCTAGCTCGGGCCCTAGAACAACGCCCAGTGCTCTCTCTAGTCAGAAGCCTACCACTTGCCCGAGGTCGACCAGTACACCTTGCCCTACCGTTAGCCAGAGCAGTAAGCCGTGTCCTACGAAATCACCCTGGACCCACCCTTACCACACCCTAATACAGCCCTACACCTGTTCCGAGTCCTAGGACTACCCGGAGCAATTTCCTGACACCTACCCCTAGCCCTCGGCCAACCCCTACCACTACCACTAGTCCTAGGCTTAACATGAGCCCTAACCCTAACACTGCCCGTGGGCCTCTGCCAAACACTAGCCCTTCAACTAACCCTACCCCGAGCACTACCCCTCGCTTTAGGCCTTCGCCTAGCACTACCTCTGGTCCTACCACTACCCCTGGCCCTACAGCTCCCCCTACCCATAGGCCCACCCCCACCCTTACCCCTAGCCACAGCTCCCACTCCTGGCCCTAGGCCTAATCCGAGGTTTACCTCGACACACACCCCTTGCCCTATGCCTACCCCAGCGCTACGCCTACCGCTCTCACTAGCCCTAGCTCGGGCCCTAGCCCAACGCCCATGGCTCCCTCTAGTCCGAGGCCTAGAACTTGCCCGTCGCTGACTAGTACACCTTGCCCTTGTTAGGGTTAGGGTTAGGGTTAGGGTTAGGATTGGATTAGGGTTTAGGGTTAGGGTTAGGGTTAGGGTTGGTGTTAGGGTTAGGGTTAGGGTTAGGGTTAGGGTTGGTGTTAGGTTTAGGTTTAGGGTTAGGGTTAGGGTTAGGGTTAGGGTTGGTGTTAGGGTTAGGATTAGGGTTAGGGTTAGGATTAGGTTTAGGGTTGGTGTTAGGGTTAGGGTTAGGGTTAGGGTTAGGGTTGGTGTTATGGTTAGGGTTAGGGTTAGGGTTGGTGTTAGGTATAGTGTTAGGGTTAGGGTTAGGGTTAGGGTTAGGGTTGGTGTTAGGGTTAGGGTTAGGGTTAGGGTTAGTGTTAGGGTTAGGGTTAGGGTTAGGGTTAGGATTAGGGTTAGGGTTGGTGTTAGGGTTAGGGTTAGTGTTAGGGTTGGTGTTAGGTATAGGGTTAGGGTTAAAGTTAGGGTTAGGGTTAGGGTTAGGGTTGGTGTTAGGGTTAGGGTTAGGGTTAGGTTTGGTGTTAGGGTTAGGGTTATGATTAGGATTAGGGTTAGGGTTAGGGTTAGGGTTAGGGTTGGTGTTACGTTTAGGGTTTGGGTTAGGGTTAGGGTTAGGGTTGGTGTTAGGTTTAGGGTTAGGGTTAGGGTTAGGGTTAGGTCACCCCGAGCACTACCCCTCGCCTTAGGCCTTCGCCTGGCACTACCTCTGGTCCTACCCCTACCCCTGGTCCTACAGCTCCCCCTACCCATAGGCCCAACCCATCCCTACCCCTAGCCACAGCTCCCACTCCTGGTCCTAGGCCTACTCTGAGGTTTACCCCGACAACCACCCCTTGCCCTTTGCCTACCCCAGCGCTACGCCTACCGCTCCCACTAGCCCTTCCTCGGGCCCTAGACCAACGCCCAGTGCTCACTCTAGTCCGAAGCCTAGCACTTGCCCGTCGCCAACCGGTACACCTTGCCCTACCGATAGCCAGAGCACTAACCCGTGTCCTACGAAATCACCCTGGACCCACCATTAGCCACACCCTAATCCAGCCCTACATCCGTTCGGAGTCCTAGGACTACCCGGAGCCCTCCCGTGACAGTTACCCCTAGCCCTCGGCCATACCCTACCACTACCACTAGTCCTAGGCCTAACATGAGCCCTAACTCTAACACTGCCCGTGGGCCTCTGCCAAATCTAGCCCTTCACCTAACCCTACCCCGAGCACTACCCCTCGCCCTAGGCTTACGCCTAGCACTACTTCTGGTCCTACTCCCACCCCTGGCCCTAAAGCTCCCCCTACTTATAGGCCCACCCCCATCCCTACCCCTAACTACAGCTCCCACTCCTGGACCTAGGCCTACTCCGAGGTTTACCTCGACACCCACCCCTTACCTTATGCCTACCCCAGCGCTACGCCTACCGCTCTCACTAGCCCTAGCTCGGGCCCTAGACCAACGCCCATGGCTCCCTCTAGTCCGAGGCCTAGAATTTGCCCGTCGCTGACCAGTACACCTTGCCCTTGTTAGGGTTAGGGTTAGGGTTAGGGTTAGGATTAGGGTTAGGGTTGATGTTAGGTTTAGGGTTAGGGTTAGGGTTACGGTTAGGGTTAGGGTTGGTGTTAGAGTTAGGTTTAGGGTTAGGGTTAGGGTTAGGATTAGGGTTTAGGGTTGGTGTTAGGGTTAGTGTTAGGGTTAGGGTTAGTGTTAGGGTTAGGGTTGATGTTAGGGTTACGGTTAGGGTTAGGGTTAGGGTTAGGGTTAGGGTTAGGGTTAGGGTTAGGGTTAGGGTTAGGTTACCCCGAGCACTACCCCTCGCCCTAGGCTTACGCCTAGCCCTACCTCTGGTCCTACTCCTACCCCTGGCCCTACAGCTCCACATACTGATAGGCCCACCCCCATCCCTACCCCTAGCTACAGCTCCCACTCCTGGACCTAGGCCTACTCCGAAGTTTACCCCGACACACACCCCTTGCCCTTTGCCTACCACAGCGCTACGCCTACCGCTCCCACTAGCCCTACCTCGGGCCCTAGACCAACGCCCAGTGCTCACTCTAGTCCGAAGCCTAGCACTTGCCCGTCACCGATCAGTACACCTTGCCCTACCGATAGCCAGATCACTAACCCTTGTCCTTCGAAATCACCCTGGACCCACCATTAGCCACACCCTAATCCAGCCCTACACCTGTTCCGAGTCCTAGGACTACCCGGAGCCATTTCGTGACACCTACTCCTAGACCTCGGCCAACCCCTACCACTACCACTAGTCCTAGGCTTAACATGAGCCCTAACCCTAACACTGCCCGTGGGCCTCTGCCAAACACTCGCCCTTCAACTAACCCTACCCCGAGCACTACCACTCGCCCTAGGCCTACGCCTAGCACTACCTCTGGTCCTACCACTACCCCTGGCCCTACAGCTCCCCCTACCCATAGGCACACCCCCACCCCTACCCCTACCCACAGCTCCCAATCCTGGCCCTAGGCCTACTCCGAGGTTTACCTCGACACCCACCCCTTGCTCTATGCCTACCCCAGCGCTACACCTACCGCTCCCACTAGCCCTAGCTCTGTCCCTAGACCAACGCCCATGGCTCCCTCTAGTCCAAGGCCTAGAACTTGCCCATCGCTGACTAGTACACATTGCCTTGTTAGAGTTAAGGTAAGGGTTAGGGTTAGGGGTTAGGGTTAGGGTTAGATTAGGTTTAGGGTTGGTGTTAGGTTTAGGGTTAGGATTAGGGTTAGGGTTGGTGTTAGGGTTAGGGTTGGTGTTAGGGTTAAGCTTAGGATTAAAGTTAGGGTTGGTGTCAGGGTTAGGGATAGGGTTAGTGTTAGGGTTAGGGTTAGGTCTCCCCGAGCACTACCACTCGCCCTAGGCGTACGCCTAACACTACCTCTGGTCCTACCCCTACCCCTGGCCCTACAGCTCCCCCTACCCATAGGCCCACCCCCATCCCTACCTCTAGCCACAACTCCAACTCCTGGCCCAAAGCCTACTCCGAGATTTACCCCGACACCCACCCTTTCCCCTATGCCTACCCCAGCGCTACGCCTACCGCTCTCACTAGCCCTAGCTCGGGCTGTAGACCAACGCCCATGGCTCCCTCTAGTCCGAGACCTAGAACTTGCCCGTCGCTGACCAGTACACCTTGCGCTTGTTAGGGTTAGGGTTAGGGTTAGGGTTAGGATTAGGGTTTAGGGTTAGGGTAAGGGTAAGGGTTGGTGTTAGGGTTAGGGTTAGGGTTAGGGTTAGGGTTGGTGTTACGTTTAGGGTTAGGGTTAGGGTTAGGGTTAGGGTTGGTGTTAGTTATAGGGTTAGGTTTAGGGTTAGGGTTAGGTTTAGTGTTGGTGTTAGGTTTAGGGTTAGGGTTAGGGTTAGGGTTAGTGTTAGGGTTAGGGTTAGGGTTAGGGTTAGGATTAGGGTTAGGGTTGGTGTTAGGGTTAGGGTTAGGGTTGGTGTTAGGCATAGGGTTAGGGTTAGGGTTAGGGTTAGGGATAGGGTTGGTGTTAAGGTTAGGGTTAGGGTTAGGGTTAGGGTTGGTGTTAGGGTTAGGGTTAGGGTTAGGATTAGGGTTTGGGTTGGTGTTAGGGTTAGGGTTAGGATTAGAATTAGGGTTGGTGTTAGGGTTAGGGTTAGGGTTAGGGTTAGGGTTGGTGTTAGGGTTAGGGTTAGGGTTAGGGTTAGGGTTGGTGTTAGGGATAGGGTTAGGGTTAGGGTTAAGGTTAGGGTTAGGGTTAGGGTTGGTGTTAGGGTTAGGGTTAGGGTTAGGGTTAGGGTTTGTGTTAGGTTTAGGGTTAGGGTTAGGGTTAGGGTTAGGGTTAGGGTTAGGGTTAGGGTTGGTGTTAGGGTTAGGATTAGGGTTAGGGTTAGGGTTAGGTTTAGGGTTTATGGTTAGGGTTAGGGTTAGGGTTGGTGTTAGAGTTAGGGCTTGGGTTAGGGTTAGGGTTGGTGTTAGGTTTAGGGTTAAGGTTACGGTTAGGGTTAGGGTTGGTGTTAGGGGTAGGGTTAGTGTTAGGATTAGGGTTAGGTTTACGGTTAGGTTACCCTGAGCACTACCCCTCGCCCTAGGCCTACGCCTAGCACTACCTCTGATCCTACCCCTACCCCTGGCCCTACAGCTCCCCCTACCCATAGGCCCATCGCCATCCCTATCCCTAGCCACAGCTCCCACTCCTGGTCCTAGGCCTACTCCGTGGTTTACCCCGACACCCACCCCTTACCCTTTGCCTACTCCAGCGCTATGTTTACCGCACCCAATAGCCCTACCTCAGGCCCTAGACCAACGCCCAGTGCTCACTCTAGTCCGAAGCCTAGCACTTGCCCGTCGCCGACCAGTACACCTTGCCTACCGATAGCCAGAGCACTAACCCGTGTACTACGAAATCACCCTGGACGCACCATTAGCCACACCCTAATCATGACCCACATCCGTTCGGAGTCCTAGGACTACCCGGAGCCCTCCCGTGACACCTACCACTAGCCCTCGGCCATCCTTTACTACTACAACTAGTCCTAGGCCTAACATGAGCCCTAACCGTAACACTGCCCGTGGGCCTCTGCCAACCACTAGCCCTTCACGTAACCCTACCCCGAGCACTACCCCTCGCCCTAGGCCTACGCCTAGCACTACCTCTGGTCCTACCCCGACCCCTGGCCCTACAGCTCCCCCTACCCATAGGCCCACCCCCATCCCTACCCCAAGCCACAACTCCAACTTTTGGCCCAAAGCCTACTCCGAGGTTTACCCCGACACCCACCCTTTGCCCTATGCCTACCCCAGTGCTACGCCTAACGCTCCCACTAGCCCTAGCTCGGGCCCTAGACCAACGCCCAGTGCTCCCTCTAGTCCGAGGCCTAGCACTTGCCCGACGCCGACCAGGAAACCTTGCCCTACCTTTAGCCATAGCACTAACCTGTGTCCTAAAAAATCACACTGGACCCACCCTTACCACACCCTAATACAGCCCTACACCTGTTCCGAGACCTAGGACTACTCGGAGCCATTTCATGACACCTACCCCTAGTCCTCGGCCAACCCCTACCACTACCACTAGTCCTAGGCTTAGCATGAGCCCTAACCCTAACACTGCCCATGGGCCTCTGCCAAACACTAGCCCTTCAACTAACCCTACCCCGAGCACTACCCCTCGCCCTAGGCCTACGCCTAGCACTACCTCTTGTCCTACCACTACCCCTGGATCTACAGCTCCCCCTACCCATAGGCCCACCCCCAACCCTACCACTAGCCACAGCTCCCACTCCTGGCCCTAGGCCTACTCCGAGGTTTACCTCGACACCCACCCCTTGCCCTATGCCTACCCCAGCGCTACGCCTACCGCTCTCACTAGCCCTAGCTCGGGCCCTAGACCAACGCCCATGGCTCCTTCTAGTCCAAGGCCTAGAACTTGCCCGTCGCTGACCAGTACACCTTGCCCTTGTTAGGGTTAGGGTTAGGGTTAGGGTTAGGGTTAGGGTTAGGATTAGGTTTTAGGGTTAGGGTTAGGGTGAGGTTGGTGTTAGGGTTAGGGTTAGGGTTAAGGTTAGGGTTGGTGTTAGGTTTAAGTTTAGGGTTAGTGTTAGGGTTACGGTTAGGGTTGGTGTTAGGGTTAGGGTTAGGGTTAGGGTTAGGGTTAGTGTTAGGATTAGGGTTAGGGTTGGTGTTATGGTTAGGGTTAGGGTTAGGGTTAGGTTTAGGGTTAGGGTTGGTGTTAGGGTTAGGGTTAGGGTTAGGGTTACGGTTGGTGTTAGGTATAGGGTTAGGGTTAGGGTTAGGGTTAGGGTTAGGGTTGGTGTTAGGGTTAGGGTTAGGGTTAGGGTTAGTGTTAGGGTTAGGGTTAGGGTTAGGGTTAGGGTTAGGATTAGGGTTAGGGTTGGTGTTAGGGTTAGGGTTAGGGTTAGGGTTAGGGTTCGTGTTAGGCATAGGGTTAGGGTTAGGTTACCCCGAGCACTACCCCTCGCCCTAGGCCTACGCCTAGCACTACCTCTGGTCCTACCACTACCCCTGGCCTTACAGCTCCCCCTACCCATAGGCCCACCCCCACCCCTACCCCTAGCCACAGCTCCCACTCCTGGCCCTAGGACTACTCCGAGGTTTACCTCGACACCCACCCCTTGCCCTATGCCTACCCCAGCGCTACGCCTAACGCTCCCACTAGCCCTAGCTCGGGCCCTAGACCAACGCCCATGGCTCCCTCTAGTCCGAGGCCTAGAACTTGCCCGTCGCTGAATAGTACACATTGCCCTTGTTAGGGTTAGGGTAAGGGTTAGGGTTATTGTATAGGGTTAGGGTTAGGGTTAGGGTTGGTGTTAGGTTTAGGATTAGGATTAGGGTTAGGGTTGGTGTTAGGGTTAGGGTTGGTGTTAGGGTTAGTGTTAGGATTAGGGTTAGGGTTGGTGTTAGGGTTAGGGTTAGGGTTAGGGTTAGGGTTAGGTCACCCAGAGCACTACCCCTCGCCCTAGGCGTACGCCTGGCACTACCTCTGGTCCTACCCCTACCCCTGGCCCTACAGCTTCCCCTACACATAGGCCCACCCCCATCCCTACCCCTAGACACAGCTCCCACTCCTGGTCCTAGGCCTACTCCGAGGTTTACCCCGACACCCACCCCTTGCCCTTTGCCTACCATAGCGCTACGTCTACCGCTCCCACTAGCCCTACCTCGGGCCCTAGACCAACGCCCAGTGCTCACTCTAGTCCGAGCCTAGCACTTGCCCGTCACCGACCAATACACCCTGCCCTACCGAAAGCCAGATCACTAACCCTTGTCCTACGAAATCACCCTGGACCCACCATTAGCCACACCCTAATCATGCCCCACATCCGTTCGGAGTCCTAGGACTACCCGGAGTTCTCCCGTGACACCTAAACTAGCCCTCGGCCAACCCCTACCACTACCACTAGTCCTAGGCCTAACATGAGCCCTAACCCTAAAACTGCCCGTGGGCCTCTGCCAACCACTAGCCCTTCACCTAAATTTACCCAGAGCACTACCCCTCTCCCTAGGCCTACGCCTAGCACTACCTCTGGTCCTACCGCTACCCCTGGCCCTACAGCTCCCCCTACCCATAGGCTTAACCAAATCCCTACCCCTAGGCACAGCTCCAACTCCTGGCCCTAGGCCTACGTTGAGGTTTACCCCGACACCCACCCCTTGCCCTATGCCTAGCCCAGCGCTTCGCCTACCGCTCCCACTAGCCCTAGCTCGGGCCCTAGACCAACGCCCAGTGCTCCCTCTAGTCACAGGCCTACCACTTGCCCGAGGCCGACCAGTACACCTTGCCCTACCGTTAGCCAGAGCAGTAACACGTGTCCTACGAAATCACCCTGGACCCACCCTTACCACACCCTAATCCAGCCTTACACCTGTTCCGAGTCCTAGGACTACCCGGAGCCCTCCCGTGACACCGACCCCTAGCCCTCGGCCAACCCCTACAACTACCACTAGTCCTACGCTTAACATGAACTTTAACCCTAACACTGCCCGTGGGCCTCTGCCAACCACTAGCCCTTTAACTAACCCTACCACGAGCACTACCCCTAGCCCTAGGCCTACGCCTAGCACTACCTCTGGTCCTACCACTACTCCTGGCCCTACAGCTCCCCCTACCCATAGGCCCACCCCCACCCCTACCCCTAGCCACAGCTCCCACTCCTGGGCCTAGGCCTACTCCGAGGTTTACCTCGACACCCACCCCTTGCCCTATGCCTACCACAGACTACGCCTACCGCTCCCACTAGCCCTAGCTCGGGACCTAGACCAACGCCTATGGCTCCCTCTAGTCCGAGGCCTAGAACTTGCCCGTTGCTGACCAGTACACCTTGCTCTTGTTAGGGTTAGGGTTAGGGTTAGGGTTAGGGTTAGGGTTAGGGTTTGGGTTAGGGTTTAGAGTTAGGGTTAGGGTTAGGGTTGGTGTTAGGGTTTGGGTTAGGGTTAGGGTTCGGGTTGGTGTTAGGTTTACGGTTAGGGTTAGGGTTAGTGTTAGGGTTAGGGTTAAGGTTGGTGTTAGGGTTAGGGTTAGGGTTAGGGTTAGGGTTAGGGTTAGGGTTAGGTTACCCGAGCACTACACATCGCCCTAGGCCTACGCCTAGCACTACCTCTGGTCATACCACTACACCTGGCCCTAAAGCTCCCCCTACCCATAGGCAAACTTTCATCCCTACCCCTAGCCACAGCTCCCACTCCTGGTCCTAGGCCTACTCCGAGGTTTACCCCGACACTCACCCCTTGCCCTTTGCCTACCCCAGCGCTACGTCTCCCGCTCCCACTAGCCCTACCTCGGGCCCTAGACCAACGCCCAGTGCTCCCTCTAGTCCGAGGCCTACCACTTGCCCGACGCCGACCAGTACACCTTGCCCTACCGTTAGCTATAGCACCAACCCGTGTTTTATGAAATCACACTGGACCCACCCTTACCACACCCTAATCCAGCCCTACACCCGTTCCGAGTCTTAGGACTACACGGAGCTCTCCCGTGACACCTACCCCTAGCCCTCGGCCAACCCCTACCACTACCACTAGTCCTAGGTCTAACATGAGCCCTAACCCTAACACTGCCCATGGGCCTCTGCCAACCACTAGCCCTTCACCTAACCCTACCCAGAGCACTACCCCTCGCCCTAGGCCTACGCCTAGCACTACTTCTGGTCCTACCGCTATTCCTGGCCCTACAGCTCCCTCTACCTATAGGCCCACCCAAATCCCTACCCCTAGCCACAGCTCCAACTCCTGGCCCTAGGCCAACATTGAGGTTTACCCCGAAACCACCCCTTACCCTATGCCTACCCCAGCGCTACGCCTATCGCTCCCACTAGCCCTAGTTCGGGCCCTAGACGAACGCCCAGTGCTCATCTAGTCCGACGCCTAGCACTTGCCTGTCGCCGACCAGTACACCTTGAGCTACCGTTAGCCAGAGCACTAAGCCGTGTCCTACGAAATCACCCTGGACCCACCCTTAGCCACACCCTAATCCAGCCCTACACCTGTTCCGAGTTGTAGGACTACCCGGGGCCCTCCCGTGACAGCTACACCTAGCCCTCGGCCAACCCCTACCACTACCACTCGTCCTAGGCCTAACATGAGCCCTAACCCTAACACTGCCAGTGGGCCTCTGCCAACCACTAGGCCTTTAACTAACCCTACCCCTAGCACTACCCCTCGCCCTAGGCCTACGCCTAACACTACCTCTGGTCCTACCCCTACCCCTGGCCCTACAGCTCCCCCTACCCATAGGCCCAACCCACCCCTACCCCTAGCCACAGCTCCCACTCCTGTGCCTAGGCCTACTCCGAGGTTTACCTCGACACCCACCCCTTGCCCTATGCCTACCCCAGCGCTACGCCTACCGCTCCCACTAGCCATAGCTCGGGCCCTAGACCAACGCCCATGGCTCCCTTTAGTCCGAGGACTAGATCTTGCCCGTCGCTGACCAGTACACCTTGCCCTTGTTAGGGTTAGGATTAGGGTTAGGGTTAGGGTTAGGGTTTAGGGTTAGTGTTAGGGTTAGGGTTGGTGTTAGGGTTAGAGTTAGGGTTAGGGTTACGGTTAGTGTTAGGTTTAGGGTTAGGGTTATGGTTAGGGTTAGCGTTAGGGTTGGTGTTAGGGTTTGGGTTAGGGATATGGTTATGGTTAGGGTTAGGGTTAGGGTTCGGGTCAGGTTACCTTGAGCACTACCCCTCGTCCTAGGCCTACGCCTAGAACTACCTCTGGTCCTACACCTACTCCTGGCCCTACAGATTCCCCTACCCATAGGACCACCTCCATCCCTACCCCTAGCCACAGCTCCCACTCCTGGTCCTAGGCCTACTCTGAGGTTTACCCCGACACCCACCCCTTGCCCTTTGCCTACCCCAGCGCTACGCCTACCGTTCCCACTAGCCCTACCTCGGGCCCTAGACCAACGCCCAGTGCTCACTCTAGTCCGAAGCCTAGCAATTGCCCGACGCCGACCAGTACACCTTGCCCTACCGTTAGCCAGAACACTAACCCGTGTCCTACGAAATCACCCTGGACCCACCCTTACGACACCCTAATCCAGCCCTACACCTGTTCCGAGTCCTAGGACTACCCGGAGCCCTCCCGTGACACCTACCCCTAGCCCTCGGCCAAACCCTACCACTACCACTAGTCCTAGGCTTAACATGAGCCCTAACCCTAACACTGCCCGTGGGCCTCTGCCAACCACTAGCCCTAAAACTAACCCTACCCCGAGCACTACCCCTCGCCCTAGGCCTACGCCTAGCACTACCTCTGGACCTACCCCTACACCTGGCCCTACAGCTCCCCCTACCCATAGGCCCACCCCCACCCCTACCCCTAGCCACAGCTCCCACTCCTGGCCCTAGGCCTACTCCGAGGTTTACCTCGACACCCACCCCTTGCCCTATGCCTACCACAGACTACGCCTACCGATCCCACTAGCCCTAGCTCGGGACCTAGACCTACGCCTATGGCTCCCTCTAGTCCGAGGCCTAGAACTTGCCCGTCGCTGACCAGTACACCTTGCCCTTGTTAGGGTTAGGGTTAGGGTTAGGGTTAGGGTTTAGAGTTAGGGTTAGGGTTATGGTTGGTGTTAGGGTTAGGGTTAGGGTTAGGGTTAGGGTTGGTGTTAGGTTTACGGTTAGGGTTAGGGTTAGTGTTAAGGTTAGGGTTAAGGTTGGTGTTAGGGTTAGGGTTAGGGTTAGGGTTAGGGTTAGGGTTAGTGTTAAGGTTAGGGTTAAAGTTGGTGTTAGGGTTAGGGTTAGGGTTAGGGTTAGGGTTAGGTTACCCAAGCACTACACATCGCCCTAGGCCTACGCCTAGCACTACCTCTTGTTATACCACTACTCCTGGCCCTACAGCTCCCCCTACCCATAGGCAAACTTTCATCCCTACCCCTAGCCTCAGCTCGCACTCCTGGTCCTAAGCCTACTCCGAGGTTAACCCCGACACCCACCCCGTGCCCTTTGCCTACCCAAGCACTACTCCTACCGCTCCCACTAGCCCTAGCTCGGGCCCTAGACGAACGCCCAGTGTTCCTTCTAGTCCGAGGCCTACCACTTGCCCGAGGCCGAACAGTGCAGCTTGCCCTACCGTTAGCCAGAGCACTAACCCGTGTCCTACGAAATCACCCTGGACCCACCCTTACCACACCCTAATCCAGCCCTACACCCGTTCCGAGTCCTAGGACTACCCGGAGCTCTCCCGTGACACCTACCCCTAGCCCTCAGCCATCCCCTACAACTACCACTAGTCCTAGGCCTAACATGAACCCTAACCCTAACACTGCCCGTGGGCCTCTGCCAACCACTAGCCCTTTAACTAATTCTACCCCGAGCACTACCCCTCGCCCTAGGCCTACGCCTAGCACTACCTCTGGTCCTACCACTACACCTGGCCCAACAGCTCCCCCTACCCATAGGCCCACCCCCACCCCTACCTCTAGCCACAGCTCCCATTCCTGGCCCTAAACCTACTCCGAGGTTTACCTCGACACCCACCCCTTGCCCTATGCCTACCCCAGCGCTACGCCTACCGCTCCCACTAGCCCTAGCTCGGGCCCTAGACCAACGCCCATGGCTCCCTCTAGTCCGAGGCCTAGATCTTGCCCGTCGCTGACCAGTACACCTTGCCCTTTTTAGAGTTAGTGTTAGGGTTAGGGTTGGTGTTAGGGTTAGGGTTAGTGTTAAGGTTAAGGTTAGTGTTAGGTTTAGGGTTAGGGTTAGGGTTATGGTTAGGGTTAGGGTTGGTGTTAGGGTTGGGGTTAGGGTTAGGGTTAGGGTTAGGGTCAGGTTACCCCGAGCACTACCCCTCGTCCTAGGCCTACGCATAGAACTACCTCTGGTCCTACACCTACCCCTGACCCTACAGATTCCCCTACACATAGGCCCACCCCCAAACCTACCCCTAGCCACAGCTCCCACTCCTGGTCCTAGGCGTACTCTGAGGTTTACCCCGACTCCAACCCCTTGCCCTTTGCCTACCCCAGCGCTACGCCTACCGCTCCCACTAGCCCTAGCTCAGGCAGTAGACCAACGCCCATGGCTCCCTCTAGTCCGAGGCCTAGAACTTGCCCGTCGCTGACCAGTACACCTTGCCCTTGTTAGGGTTAGGGTTAGGGTTAGGGTTAGATTTAGGGTCAGGGTTTAGGGTTAGGGTTAGGGTTAGGGTTGGTGTTAGGGTTACGGTTATGGTTAGGGTTAGGTTTGGTGTTAGGTATAGGGATAGTGTTAGGGTTAGGGTTAGGGTTAGTGTTGGTGTTAGGGTTAAGGTTAGGGTTATGGTTAGGGTTAGGGTTAGGGTTATGTTACCCCGAGCACTACCCCTCACCCTAGGCCTACGCCTAGCACTAACTCTGGTCCTACCCCTACCCCTTGGCCCTACAGCTCCCCCTACAAAAAGGCCCACCCCCATCCCTACCCCTAGCCACAGCTCCCACTCCTGGTCCTAGGCCTACTCCGAGGTTTACCCCGACACCCACCCCTTGCCCTTTGCCTACCCCAGCGCTACGCCTACCGCTCCCACTAGCCCTACCTCGGGCCCTAGGCCAACGCCCAGTGCTCACTCTAGTCCAAAGCCTAGCATTTGCCCGTCACCGACCTGTACACCTTGCCCTACCGATAGCCAGAACACTAACCCTTGTCCTACGAAATCACACTGGACCCACCATTAGCCACACCCTAATCACGCCCCAGATCCGTTCGGAGTCCTAGGACTACCCGGAGCCCTCCCGTGACACCTACCCCTAGCCCTCGGCCATCCCCTACCACTACCACTAGTCCTAGGCCTAACATGAGCCCTAACCCTAACACTGCCCGTGGGCCTCTGCCAACCACTAGCCCTTCACCTAACCCTACCCCGAGCACTACCCCTCGCCGTAGGAATACGCCTAGCACTACCTCTGGTCCTACCGCTACCCCTGGCCCTACAGCTCCCCCTACCCCTGGGCCCACAACCATCCCTACCCCTAGCCACAACTCCAACTCCTGGGCCAAAGCCTACTCCGAGGTTTACCCCGACACCCACCCCTTGCCCTATGCCTACCCCAGCGCTACGCCTATCGCTCCCACTAGCCCTAGTTCGGGCCCTAGACGAACGCCCAGTGCTCATCTAGTCCGACGCCTAGCACTTGCCTGTCGCCGACCAGTACACCTTGAGCTACCATTAGCCAGAGCACTAAGCCGTGTCCTACGAAATCACCCTCAACCCACCCTTAGCCACACCCTAATCCAGCCCTACACCTGTTCCGAGTTGTAGGACTACCCGGGGCCCTCCCGTGACACCTACACCTAGCCCTCGGCCAACCCCTACCACTACCACTCGTCCTAGGCCTAACATGAGCCCTAACCCTAACACTGCCAGTGGGCCTCTGCCAACCACTAGGCCTTTAACTAACCCTACCCCTAGCACTACCCCTCGCCCTAGGCCTACGCTTAACACTACCTCTGGTCCTACCCCTACCCCTGGCCCTACAGCTCCCCCTACCCATAGGCCCAACCCACCCCTACCCCTAGCCACAGCTCCCACTCCTGGGCCTAGGCCTACTCCGAGGTTTACCTCGACACCCACCCCTTGCCCTATGCCTACCCCAGCGCTACGCCTACCGCTCCCACTAGCCATAGCTCGGGCCCTAGACCAACGCCCATGGCTCCCTTTAGTCCGAGGACTAGATCTTGCCCGTCGCTGACCAGTACACCTTGCCCTTGTTAGGGTTAGGGTTAGGGTTAGGGTTAGGGTTAGGGTTTAGGGTTAGTTTAGGGTTAGGGTTGGTGTTAGGGTTAGAGTTAGGGTTACGGTTACGGTTAGTGTTAGGTTTAGGGTTAGGGTTATGGTTAGGGTTAGCGTTAGGGTTGGTGTTAGGGTTTGGGTTAGGGTTATGGTTACGGTTAGGGTTAGGGTTCGGGTCAGGTTACCTTGAGAACTACCCCTCGTCCTAGGCCTACGCCTAGAACTACCTCTGGTCCTACACCTACCCCTGGCCCTACAAATTCCCCTACCCATAGGAACACCCCCATCCCTACCCCTAGCCACAGCTCCCACTCCTGGTCCTAGGCCTACTCTGAGGTTTACCCCGACACCCACCCCTTGCCCTTTGCCTACCCCAGCGCTACGCCTACCGTTCCCACTAGCCCTACCTCGGGCCCTAGACCAACGCCCAGTGCTCACTCTAGTCCGAAGCCTAGCAATTGCCCGACGCCGACCAGTACACCTTGCCCTATTGATAGCCAGAGCACTAACCCGTGTCCTACAAAATCACCCTGGACCCACCATTAGCCACACCCTAATCCAGCCCTACATCCGTTCAAAGACCTAGGACTACCCGGAGCCCTCCCTTGACACCTATCCCTAGCCCTCGGCCATTCCCTACCAATACCACTAGTCCTAGGCCTAACATGAGCCCTAACCCTAACACTGCCCGTGGGCCTCTGCCAACCACTAGACCTTCACCTAACCCTTCCCCGAGCACTACCCCTCGCCCTAGGCCTACGCCTAGCACTACCTCTTTTCCTACTCCTACCGCTGGCCCTACAGCTCCCCCTACCCATAGGCCCACCCCAATCTCTACCCCTAGCCACAACTCCAACTCCTGGCCGAAAGCCTACTCTGAGGTTTTCCCGACACCCAACCCTTGCCTTATGCCTACCCCAGTGCTACGCCTACCGCTCCCACTAGCCCTAGCTCGGGCCCTAGACCAACACCCAAGCTCCCTCTAGTCCGTGGCCTACCACTTGCCCGACGCCGACCAGTACACCTTGCCCTACCGTTAGCCAGAACACTAACCCGTGTCCTACGAAATCACCCTGGACCCACCCTTACGACACCCTAATCCAGCCCTACACCTGTTCCGAGTCCTAGGACTACCCGGAGCCCTCCCGTGACACCTACCCCTAGCCCTCGGCCAACCCCTACCACTACCACTAGTCCTAGGGTTAACATGAGCCCTAACCCTAACACTGCCCGTGGGCCTCTGCCAACCACTAGCCCTAAAACTAACCCTACCCCGAGCACTACCCCTCGCCCTAGGCCTACGCCTAGCACTACCTCTGGACCTACCCCTACACCTGGCCCTACAGCTCCCCCTACCCATAGGCCCACCCCCACCCCTACCCCTAGCCACAGCTCCCACTCCTGGCCCTAGGCCTACTCCGAGGTTTACCTCGACACCCACCCCTTGCCCTATGCCTACCACAGACTACGCCTACCGATCCCACTTGCCCTAGCTCGGGACCTAGACCAACGCCTATGGCTCCCTCTAGTCCGAGGCCTAGAAGTTGCCCGTCGCTGACCAGTACACCTTGCCCTTGTTAGGTTAGGGTTAGGGTTAGGGTTAGGGTTAGAGTTTAGAGTTAGGGTTAGGGTTATGGTTGGTGTTAGGGTTAGGGTTAGGGTTAGGGTTAGGGTTGGTGTTAGGTTTACGGTTAGGGTTAGGGTTAGTGTTAGGGTTAGGGTTAAGGTTGGTGTTAGGGTTAGGGTTAGGGTTAGGGTTAGGTTACCCAAGCACTACACATCGCCCTAGGCCTACGCCTAGCACTACCTCTTGTTATACCACTACTCCTGGCCCTACAGCTCCCCCTACCCATAGGCAAACTTTCATCCCTACCCCTAGCCTCAGCTCCCACTCCTGGTCCTAGGCCTACTCCGAGGTTTACCTTGACACCCACCCCGTGCCCTTTTGCCTACCCAAGCACTACTCCTACCGCTCTCACTAGCCCTAGCTCGGGCCCTAGACGAACGCCCAGTGTTCCTTCTAGTCCGAGGCCTACCACTTGCCCGAGGCCGACCAGTGCAGCTTGCCCTACCGTTAGCCAGAGCACTAACCTGTGTCCTACGAAATCACCCTGGACCCACCCTTACCACACCCTAATCCAGCCCTACACCCGTTCCGAGTCCTAGGACTACCCGGAGCTCCCCGGTGACACCTACCCCTAGCCCTCGGCCATCCCCTACAACTACCACTAGTCCTAGGCCTAACATGAACCCTAACCCTAACACTGCCCGTGGGCCTCTGCCAACCACTAGCCCTTTAACTAATTCTTCCCCGAGCACTACCCCTCGCCCTAGGCCTACGCCTAGCACTACCTCTGGTCCTACCACTAACCCTGGCCCTCAGCTCCCCCTACCCATAGGCCCACCCCCACCCCTACCCCTAGCCACAGCTCCCACTCCTGACCCTAGGCCTACTCCGAGGTTTACCTCGACACCCACCCCTTGCCCTATGCCTACCACAGACTACGCCTACCGATCCCACTAGCCCTAGCGCGGGACCTAGACCAACGCCTATGGCTCCCTCTAGTCCGAGGCCTAGAACTTGCCCGTCGCTGACCAGTACACCTTGCCCTTGTTAGGGTTAGGGTTAGGGTTAGGGTTAGGGTTTAGAGTTAGGGTTAGGGTTATGGTTGGTGTTAGGGTTAGGGTTAGGGTTAGGGTTAGGGTTGGTGTTAGGTTTACGGTTAGGGTTAGGGTTAGTGTTAGGGTTAGGGTTAAGGTTGGTGTTAGGGTTAGGGTTAGGGTTAGGGTTAGGGTTAGGGTTAGGTTACCCAAGCACTACACATTGCCCTAGGCCTACGCCTAGTACTACCTCTGGTCCTACCCTTACCCCTGGCCCTACAGCTCCCCCTACCCATAGGCAAACCTTCATCCCTACCCCTAGCCACAGCTCCCAATCCTGCTCCTAGGCCTTCTCAGAGGTTTACCCCGACACCCACCCCTTGCCCTTTGCCTACCCCAGCACTACTCCTACCGCTCCCACTAGTTCTAGCTCGGGCCCTAGACCAACGCCCAGTGCTCCCTCTAGTCAGAGGCCTACCACTTGCCCGATGCCGACCAGTACACCTTGCCCTACCTTTAGCCAGAGCAGTAACCCGTGTCCTACTAAATCACCCTGGACCCACACTTACCACACCCTAATCCAGCCCTACACCCGTTCCGAGTCCTAGTACTACCCGGGGCCCTCCCGTGACACCTACCCCTAGCCCTCGGCCAACCCCTACCACTACCACTAGTCCTAGGCTTAACATGAGCCCTAACCCTAACACTGCCCGTGGGTTTCTGCCAAACACTAGCCCTTCAACTAACCCTGCCCCGAGCACTACCCCTCGCCCTAGGCCTACGCCTAGCACTATTTCTGGTCCTACCGCTACCCCTGGCCCTACAGCTCCCCCTACCCATAGGCCCACCCCCAACCCTACCCCTAGCCACAGCTCCAACTCCTGGCACTAGGCCTACTCCGAGGTTTACCCCGACACCCACCCCTTGCCCTATGCCTACCCCAGCACTACGCCTACCGCTCCCACTAGCCCTAGCTCGAGCCCTAGACCAACGCCCAGTGCTCACTCTAGTCCGAAGCCTAGCAATTGCCCGACGCCGACCAGTACACCTTGCCCTATTGATAGCCAGAGCACTAACCCGTGTCCTACAAAATCACCCTGGACCCACCATTAGCCACACCCTAATCCAGTCCTACATCCGTTCAAAGACCTAGGACTACCCGGAGCCCTCCCTTGACACCTATCCCTAGCCCTCGGCCATTCCCTACCAATACCACTAGTCCTAGGCCTAACATGAGCCCTAACCCTAACACTGCCCGTGGGCCTCTGCCAACCACTAGACCTTCACCTAACCCTTCCCCGAGCACTACCCCTCGCCCTAGGCCTACGCCTAGCACTACCTCTTTTCCTACTCCTACCGCTGGCCCTACAGCTCTCCCTACCCATAGGCCCACCCCAATCCCTACCCCTAGCCACAACTCCAACTCCTGGCCGAAAGCCTACTCTGAGGTTTTCCCGACACCCAACCCTTGCCTTATGCCTACCCCAGTGCTACGCCTACCGCTCCCACTAGCCCTAGCTCGGGCCCTAGACCAACGCCCAAGCTCCCTCTAGTCCGTGGCCTACCACTTGCCCGACGCCGACCAGTACACCTTGCCCTACCGTTAGCCAGAACACTAACCCGTGTCCTACGAAATCACCCTGGACCCACCCTTACGACACCCTAATCCAGCCCTACACCTGTTCCGAGTCCTAGGACTACCCGGAGCCCTCCCGTGACACCTACCCCTAGCCCTCGGCCAACCCCTACCACTACCACTAGTCCTAGGCTTAACATGAGCCCTAACCCTAACACTGCCCGTGGGCCTCTGCCAACCACTAGCCCTAAAACTAACCCTACCTCGAGCACTACCCCTCGCCCTAGGCCTACGCCTAGCACTACCTCTGGACCTACCCCTACACCTGGCCCTACAGCTCCCCCTACCCATAGGCCCACCCCCACCCCTACCCCTAGCCACAGCTCCCACTCCTGGCCCTAGGCCTACTCCGAGGTTTACCTCGACACCCACCCCTTGCCCTATGCCTACCACAGACTACGCCTACCGATCCCACTAGCCCTAGCTCGGGACCTAGACCAACGCCTATGGCTCCCTCTAGTCCGAGGCCTAGAAGTTTCCCGTCGCTGACCAGTACACCTTGCCCTTGTTAGGGTTAGGGTTAGGGTTAGGGTTAGGGTTAGGGTTTAGAGTTAGGGTTAGGGTTATGGTTGGTGTTAGGGTTAGGGTTAGGGTTAGGGTTAGGGTTGGTGTTAGGTTTACGGTTAGTGTTAGGGTTAGTGTTAGGGTTAGGGTTAAGGTTGGTGTTAGGGTTAGGGTTAGGGTTAGGGTTAGGTTACCCAAGCACTACACATCGCCCTAGGCCTACGCCTAGCACTACCTCTTGTTATACCACTACTCCTGGCCCTACAGCTCCCCCTACCCATAGGCAAACTTTCATCCCTACCCCTAGCCTCAGCTCCCACTCCTGGTCCTAGGCCTACTCCGAGGTTTACCTTGACACCCACCCCGTGCCCTTTTGCCTACCCAAGCACTACTCCTACCGCTCCCACTAGCCCTAGCTCGGGCCCTAGACGAACGCCCAGTGTTCCTTCTAGTCCGAGGCCTACCACTTGCCCGAGGCCGACCAGTGCAGCTTGCCCTACCGTTAGCCAGAGCACTAACCCATGTCCTACGAAATCACCCTGGACCCACCCTTACCACACCCTAATCCAGCCCTACACCCGTTCCGAGTCCTAGGACTACCCGGAGCTCCCCCGTGACACCTACCCCTAGCCCTCGGCCATCCCCTACAACTACCACTAGTCCTAGGCCTAACATGAACCCTAACCCTAACACTGCCCGTGGGCCTCTGCCAACCACTAGCCCTTTAACTAATTCTTCCCCGAGCACTACCCCTCGCCCTAGGCCTACGCCTAGCACTACCTCTGGTCCTACCACTAACCCTGGCCCTCAGCTCCCCCTACCCATAGGCCCACCCCCACCCCTACCCCTAGCCACAGCTCCCACTCCTGACCCTAGGCCTACTCCGAGGTTTACCTCGACACCCACCCCTTGCCCTATGCCTACCACAGACTACGCCTACCGATCCCACTAGCCCTAGCGCGGGACCTAGACCAACGCCTATGGCTCCCTCTAGTCCGAGGCCTAGAACTTGCCCGTCGCTGACCAGTACACCTTGCCCTTGTTAGGGTTAGGGTTAGGGTTAGGGTTAGGGTTAGTGTTAGGGTTAGGGTTAAGGTTGGTGTTAGGGTTAGGGTTAGGGTTAGGGTTAGGGTTAGGGTTAGGTTACCCAAGCACTACACATCGCCCTAGGCCTACGCCTAGTACTACCTCTGGTCCTACCCTTACCCCTGGCCCTACAGCTCCCCCTACCCATAGGCAAACCTTCATCCCTACCCCTAGCCACAGCTCCCAATCCTGCTCCTAGGCCTTCTCAGAGGTTTACCCCGACACCCACCCCTTGCCCTTTGCCTACCCCAGCACTACTCCTACCGCTCCCACTAGTTCTAGCTCGGGCCCTAGACCAACGCCCAGTGCTCCCTCTAGTCAGAGGCCTACCACTTGCCCGATGCCGACCAGTACACCTTGCCCTACCTTTAGCCAGAGCAGTAACCCGTGTCCTACGAAATCACCCTGGACCCACACTTACCACACCCTAATCCAGCCCTACACCCGTTCCGAGTCCTAGGACTACCCGGGGCCCTCCCGTGACACCTACCCCTAGCCCTCGGCCAACCCCTACCACTACCACTAGTCCTAGGCTTAACATGAGCCCTAATTTTAACACTGCCCGTGGGTTTCTGCCAAACACTAGCCCTTCAACTAACCCTACCCCGAGCACTACCCCTCGCCCTAGGCCTACGCCTAGCACTATTTCTGGTCCTACCGCTACCCCTGGCCCTACAGCTCCCCCTACCCATAGGCCCACCCCCAACCCTACCCCTAGCCACAGCTCCAACTCCTGGCACTAGGCCTACTCCGAGGTTTACCCCGACACCCACCCCTTGCCCTATGCCTACCCCAGCACTACGCCTACCGCTCCCACTAGCCCTAGCTCGGGCCCTAGACCAACGCCCAGTGCTCTCTCTAGTCAGAGGCCTACCACTTGCCCGAGGCCGACCAGACAACCTTGCCCTATAGTTAGCCAGAGCAGTAACCCGTGTCCTACGAAATCACCCTGGACCCACCCTTACCACACCCTAATACAGCCCTACACCCGTTCCGAGTCATAGGACTACCCGGAGCCATTTCGTGACACCTACCCCTAGCCCTCGGCCAACCCCTACCAGAACCACTAGTCCTAGGCTTAACATGAGCCCTAACCCTAACACTGCCCGTGGGCCTCTGCCAAACACTAGTCCTTCAACTAACCCTACCTCGAGCACTACCCCTCGTTCTAGGCCTACGCCTAGCACTACCTCTGGTCCTACCACTACCCCTGGCCCTACAGCTCCCCCTACCCATAGGCCCACCCCCACCCTTACCCCTAGCCACAGCTCCCACTCCTGGCCCTAGGCCTACTCCGAGGTTTACCTCGACATCCACCCCTTGCCCTATACCTACCCCAGCGCTACGCCTAACGCTCCCACTAGCCCTAGCTCGGGCCCTAGACCAACGCACATGGCTCCCTCTAGTCCGAGGCCTAGTACTTGCCCGTCGCTGACTAGTACATATTGCCCTTGATAGGGTTAGGGTAAGGGTTAGGGTTGGTGTTAGGTTTAGGGTTAGGGTTAGGGTTAGGGTTAGGGTTAGAATTGGTGTTAGGGTTAGGGTTAGGGTTAGGGTTAGGGTTAGGGTTGGTGTTAGGTTTAGGGTTAGGGTTAGGGTTAGGGTTAGGGTTAGGTTTAGGGTTTAGGGTTAGGGTTAGGGTTAGGGTTGGTGTTAGGGTTAGGGTTTGGGTTAGGGTTAGGGTTGGTGTTAGGTTTAGTGTTAGGGTTAGGGTTAGGGTTGGTGTTAGGGTTAGGGTTAGTGTTAGGATTAGGGTTAGGTTTACGGTTAGGTTACCCCGAGCACAACCCCCGCCCTAGCCCTACGCTTAGCACTACCTCTGGTCCTACCCCTACCCCTGGCCCTACAGATCCCCCTACCCATAGGCCCACCCCCATCCCTATCCCTAGCCACAGCTTCCACTCCTGGTCTTAGCCCTACTCCGTGGTTTACCCCGACACCCACCCCTTGCCCTTTGCCTACCCCAGCGCTATACCTACCGCTCCCACTAGCCCTACCTCGGGCCCTAGACCAACGCCCAGTGCTCACTCTAGTCCGAAGCCTAGCACTTGCCCGTCGCCGACAAGTACACCTTGCATACCGATAGCCAGAGCACTTACCCGTGTCCTACGAAATCACCCTGGACGCACCATTAGCCACACCCTAATCATGCCCCACATCCGTTCGGAGTCCTAGGACTACCCGGAGCCCTCACGTGACACCTACCCGTAGCCCTCGGCCATCCCCTACTACTACCACTAGTCCTAGGCCTAACATGAGCCCTAACCCTAACACTGCCCGTGGGCCTCTGCCAACCACTAGCCCTTCACCTAACCCTACCCCGAGCACTACCCCTCCCCCTAGGCCTACGCCTAGCACTACCTCTGGTCCTACCCCTACCCCTGGCCCTACAGCTCCTCCTAACCATAGGCCCACCCCCATCCCTACCCCTAGCCACAACTCCAACTCCTGGCCCAAAGCCTACTCCGAGGTTTACCCCGACACCCACCCTTTGCCATATGCCTACCCCAGTGCTACGCCGAACGCTCCCACTAGCCCTAGCTCGGGCCCTAGACCAACGCCCAGTGCTCCCTCTAGTCCGAGTCCTACCACTTGCCCGCCGCCGACCAGTACACCTTGCCCTACCTTTAGCCAGAGCACTAACTTGTGTCCTACGAAATCACCCTGGAACAACCCTTACCACACCCTAATCCAGCCCTACACCCGTTCCGAGTCCTAGGACTACCCGAAGCCCTCCCGTGACACCTACGCCTAGCCCTCGGACAACCCCTACCACTACCACTAGTTCTAGGCCTAACATGAGCCCTAAGACTAACACTGCTCGTGGGCCTCAGCCAACACTAGCCCTTCACCATCCCTACCCAGAGCACTAACCCTCGCCCTAGGTGTACGCCTAGCACTACCTCTGGTCCTACCGCTACCCTGCCCTTACAGCTCCCACTAACCATAGGCCCACCCAAATCCCTACCCCTACCCACAGCTCCAACTCCTGGCACTAGGCCGACTCCGAGGTTTACCCCGACACCCACCCCTTGCCCTATGCCTACCCCAGCGCTACACCTAACGCTCCCACTAGCCCTAGCTCGGGCCCTAGACCAACGCCCAGTGCTCATCTAGTCCGAGGCCTAGCACTTGCCCGTCGCCGACCAGTACACCTTGCCGTACCGTTAGCCAGAGCACTAACCCGTGTCCTACGAAATCACCCTAACCCACCATTAGCCACACCCTAATCCAGCCCTACATCCGTCCGGAGTCCTAGGACTACCCGGAGTTCTCCCGTGACAGTTACCCCTAGCCCTCGCCCATCCCCTACCACTACCACTAGTCCTAGGCCTAACATGAGCCCTAAACCTAACACTGCCCGTGGGCCTCTGCCAACCACTAGCCCTTCACCTAACCCTAATCCGAGCACTACCCCTCGCCCTAGGCTTACGCCTAGCACTACCTCTGGTCCTACCCCTACCCCTGGCCCTACAGCTCCCCATACTTATAGGCCCACCCCCATCCCTACCCCTAGCCACAACTCCAACCTCTGGCCCAAAGCCTACTCCGAGGTTTACCCCGACACCCACCCCTTGCCCTATGCCTACCCCAGTGCTACGCCTACCGCTCCCACTAGCCCTAGCTCGGGCCCTAGACCAACGCCCAGTGCTCCCTCTAGTCCGAGGCCTACCTTTTGCCCGACGCCGACCAGTACACCTTGCCCTACCGTTAGCCAGAGCACTAACCCGTGTCCTACGAAATCACCCTGGACCCACCCTTACCACACCCTAATCCAGCCCTACACCCGTTTTGAGTCCTAGGACTACCCGGAGCCCTCCGGTGACACCTACCCCTAGCCCTCGGCCAACCCCTACCACTACCACTAGTCCTAGGCCTAACATGAGCCCTAAGACTAACACTGCCCGTGGGCATCAGCCAACCACAAGCCCTTCACCTAACCCTACCCAGAGCACTACCCGTCGCCCTAGGCTAAAGCCTAGCACTACCTCTGGTCCTACTGCTTCCACTGGCCCTACAGCTCCCCCTACTTATAGGCCCACCCCCATCCCTACCCCTAGCCACAGCTCCAACTACTGGCACTAGGCCTACTCCGAGGTTTACCCCGACACACACCCCTTGCCCTATGCCTACCCCAGCGCTATGCCTACCGCTCCCACTAGCCCAGGCTCGGGCCCTAGACCAACGCCCATGGCTCCCTCTAGTCCGAGGCCTAGACTTGCCAGTCGCTGACCAGTACACCTTGCCCTTGTTAGGGTTAGGGTTAGGGTTAGGGTTAGGGTTGGTGTTAGGTTTAGGGTTAGGGTTAGGGTTAGGGTTATCGTTAGGGTTGGTTTTAGGGTTAGGGTTAGGGTTAGGGTTAGGGTTAGGGTTGGTGTTAGGGTTAGGGTTAGGGTTAGGGTTAGGGTTAGGGTTAGGGTTAGGGTTGGTGTTAGGTTTAGGGTTAGGGTTAGGGTTAGGGTTAGGGTTAGGTTTAGGGTTTAGGGTTAGGGTTAGGGTTAGGGTGGTGTTAGGGTTAGGGTTAGGGTTAGGGTTCGGGTTAGGGTTAGGGTTAGGGTTGGTGTTAGGGTTAGGGTTAGGGTTAGGGTTAGGGTTGGTGTTAGGTATGGGGTTAGGGTTAGGGTTAGGGTTAGGGTTAGGGTTAGGGTTGGTGTTAGGGTTAGGGTTAGGGTTAGGGTTAGGGTTAGTGTTAGGGTTAGGGTTAGGGTTAGGGTTAGGGTTAGGATTAGGGTTAGGGTTGGTGTTAGGGTTAGTGTTAGGGTTGGTGTTAGGCATAGGTTTGGGTTAGGGTTAGGGTTAGGGTTGGTTTTAAGGTTAGGGTTAGGGTTAGGGTTAGGGTTGGTTTTAGGGTTAGGGTTAGGGTTAGGATTAGGGTTAGGGTTGGTGTTAGGGTTAGGGTTACGGTTAGGGTTAGGGTTGGTGTTAGGGTTAGGGTTAGGGTTAGGGTTCGGGTTAGGGTTAGGGTTAGGGTTGGTGTTAGGGTTAGGGTTAGGGTTAGGGTTAGGGTTGGTGTTAGGTATGGGGTTAGGGTTAGGGTTAGGGTTAGGGTTAGGGTTGGTGTTAGGGTTAGGGTTAGGGTTAGGGTTAGGGTTAGGGTTAGTGTTAGTGTTAGGGTTAGGGTTAGGGTTAGGGTTAGGATTAGGGTTAGGGTTGGTTTTAGGGTTAGTGTTAGGGTTGGTGTTAGGCATAGGTTGGTGTTAGGGTTAGGGTTATGGTTAGGGTTAGGGTTGGTGTTAGGGTTAGGGTTAGGGTTAGGATTAGGGTTAGGGTTGGTGTTAGTGTTAGGGTTAGGGTTAGGGTTGGTGTTAGGGTTAGGGTTAGGGTTAGGTTTAGGGTTAGAGTTAGGGTTAGGGTTAGGGTTGGTGTTAGGGTTAGGATTAGGGTTAGGGTTAGGGTTGGTGTTAGGCATAGGGTTAGGGTTAGGGTTAGGGTTAGGGTTAGGGTTGGTGTTAGGGTTAGGGTTAGGGTTAGGGTTAGGGTTGGTGCTAGGGTTAGGGTTAGGGTTAGGATTAGGGATAGGGTTGGTGTTAGGGTTAGGGTTAGGGTTAGGGTGGTGTTAGGGTTAGGGTTAGGGTTAGGGTTAGGGTTAGGGTTGGTGTTAGGGTTAGTGTTAGGGTTAGGGTTAGGGTTAGGGTTAGGGTTAGGATTAGGGTTAGGGTTGGTGTTATGGTTAGGGTTAGGGTTAGGGTTAAGGTTGGTGTTAGGTATGGGGTTAGGGTTAGGTTTAGGGTTAGGGTTAGGGTTGGTGTTAGGGTTAGGGTTAGGGTTAGGGTTAGTGTTAGTGTTAGGGTTAGGGTTAGGGTTAGGTTACCCCGAGCACTACCCCTCACCCTAGGCCTACGCCTAGCACTACCTCTGATCCTATCCCTACCCCTGTCCCTACAGCTCCCCCTACCCATAGGCCCACCCCCATCCCTACCCCTAGCCACAGCTCCCACTCCTGGTCCTAGGCCTACTCCGAGGTTTACCCAGACACCCACCCCTTGCCCTTTGCCTACCCCAGCGCTACGCCTACCGCTCCCACTAGCCCTACCTCGGCCCTAGACAAACGCCCAGTGCTCACTCTAGTCCGAAGCCTAGCACTTGCCTGTCGCCAACCGGTACACCTTGCCCTACCGATAGCCAGAGCACTAACCCGTGTCCTACGAAATCACCCTAACCCACCATTAGCCACACCCTAATCCAGCCCTACATCCGTCCGGAGTCCTAGGACTACTCGGAGTTCTCCCGTGACAGTTACCCCTAGCCCTCGCCCATCTCCTACCACTACCACTAGTCCTAGGCCTAACTTGAGCCCTAAACCTAACACTGCCCGTGGGCCTCTGCCAACCACTAGCCCTTCACCTAACCCTACCCCGAGCACTACCCCTCGCCCTAGGCATACGCCTAGCACTACCTCTGGTCCTACCCCTACCCCTGGCCCTACAGCTCCCCATACTTATAGGCCCACCCCCATCCCTACCCCTAGCCACAACTCCAACCTCTGGCCCAAAGCCTACTCCGAGGTTTACCCCGACACCCACCCCTTGCCCTATGCCTACCCCAGTGCTACGCCTACCGCTCCCACTAGCCCTAGCTCGGGCCCTAGACCAACGCCCAGTGCTCCCTCTAGTCCGAGGCCTACCACCTGCCCGACGCCGACCAGTACACCTTGCCCTACCGTTAGCCAGAGCACTAACCCGTGTCCTACGAAATCACCCTGGACCCACCCTTACCACACCCTAATCCAGCCCTACACCCGTTTTGAGTCCTAGGACTACCCGGAGCCCTCCGGTGACACCTACCCCTAGCCCTCGGGCAACCCCTACCACTACCACTAGTCCTAGGCCTAACATGAGCCCTAAGACTAACACTGCCCGTGGGCATCAGCCAACCACAAGCCCTTCACCTAACCCTACCCAGAGCACTACCCATCGCCCTAGACTAACGCCTAGCACTAACTCTGGTCCTACTGCTTCCACTGGCCCTAAAGCTCCCCCTACTTATAGGCCCACCCCCATCCCTACCCCTAGCCACAGCTCCAACTCCTGGCACTAGGCCTACTTTGAGGTTTACCCTGACACACACCCCTTGCCCTATGCCTACCCCAGCGCTATGCCTACCGCTCCCACTAGCCCAGGCTCGGGCCCTAGACCAACGCCCATGGCTCCCTCTAGTCCGAGGCCTAGACTTGCCAGTCGCTGACCAGTACACCTTGCCCTTTTTAGGGTTAGGGTTACGGTTAGGGTTAGGGTTGGTGTTAGGTTTAGGGTTAGGGTTAGGGTTAGGGTTAGCGTTAGGGTTGGTGTTAGGGTTAGGGTTAGGGTTAGGGTTAGGGTTAGGGTTAGGGTTGGTGTTAGGTTTAGGGTTAGGGTTAGGGTTAGTTTTAGGGTTTAGGGTTAGGGTTAGGTTTAGGGTTGGTGTTAGGGTTAGGGTTTGGGTTAGGGTTAGGGTTGGTGTTAGGTTTAGGTTTAGGGTTAGGGTTAGGGTTAGGGTTAGGGTTAGGGTTGGTGTTAGGGTTAGGGTTAGTGTTAGGATTAGGGTTAGGTTTACGGTTAGGTTACCCCGAGCACTAACCCTCGCCCTAGGCCTACGCCTAGCACTACCTCTGGTCCTACCCCTACCCTTGGCCCTACAGCTCCCGCTACCCATAGGCCCACCGCCATCCCTATCCCTAGCCACAGCTCCTACTCCTTGTCCTAGGCCTACCGTGGTTTACCCCGACACCCACCCGTTGCCCTTTACCTACCCCAGCGCTATGCCTACCGCTCCCACTAGCCCTACCTCGGGCCCTAGATCAACGCCCAGTGCTCTCTCTAGTCCTAAGCCTAGCACTTGCCCGTCGCCGACCAGTACACCTTGCCTACCGATAGCCAGAGCACTAACCCGTGTCCTACGAAATCACCCTGGACGCACCATTAGCCACACCCTAATTATGACCCACATCCGTTCGGAGTCCTAGGACTACCCGGAGCCCTCCCGTGACACCTACCTCTAGCCCTCGGCCATCCTTTACTACTACCACTAGTCCTAGGCCTAACATGAGCCCTAACCGTAATACTGCACGTGGGCCTCTGCCAACCACTAGCCCTTCACCTAACTCTACCCCGAGCACTACCCCTCGCCCTAGGCCTACGCCTAGCACTACCTCTGGTCCTACCCCTACCCCTGGCCCTACAGCTCCCCCTACTTATAGGCCCACCCCCATCCCTACCCCTACCCACAACTCCAACTCCTGGCCCAAAGCCTACTCCGAGGTTTACCCCGACACCCACCCTTTGCCCTATGCCTACCCCAGTGCTACGCCTAACGCTCCCACTAGCCCTAGCTCGGGCCCTAGACCAACGCCCAGTGCTCCCTCTAGTCCGAGGCCTACCACATTCCCGACGCCGACCAGTACACCTTGCCCTACCTTTAGCCATAGCACTAACCCGTGTCCTACGAAATCACCCTGGACCCACCCTTACCACACCCTAATACAGCCCTACACCTGTTCCGAGTCCTAGGACTACCCGGAGCCATTTCGTGACACCTACCCCTAGTCCTCGGCCGACCCCTACCACTACCACTAGTCCTAGGCTTAACATGAGCCCTAACCCTAACACTTCCTGTGGGCCTCTGCCAAACACTAGCCCTTCAACTAACCCTACCCCGAGCACTACCCCTCGCCCTAGGCCTACGCCTAGCACTACCTCTGGTCCTACAACTACCCCTGGCCCTACAGCTCCCCCTAACCATAGGCCCACCCCCAACCCTACCACTAGCCACAGCTCCCACTCCTGGCCCTATGCCTACCCCAGCGCTACGCCTACCGCTCTCACTAGCCCTAGCTCGGGCCCTAGACCAACGCCCATGGCTCCCTCTAGTCCGAGGCCTAGAACTTGCCTGTCGCTGACCAGTACACCTTGCCCTTGTTAGGGTTAGGGTTAGGGTTAGGGTTAGGGTTAGGGTTAGGGTTAGGATTAGGGTTAGGGTTGGTGTTAGGGTTAGGGTTAGGGTTAGGGTTAGGGTTAGGGTTAGGGTTAGGGTTGGTGTTAGGGTTAGGGTTAGAGTTAGGGTTAGGGTTGGTGTTAGGTATAGGGTTAAGGTTAGGGTTAGGGTTAGGGTTAGGGTTGGTGTTAGGGTTAGGGTTAGGGTTTGGGTTAGTGTTAGGGTTAGGGTTACGGTTAGCGTTAGGATTAGGGTTAGGGTTGGTGTTAGGGTTAGGGTTAGGGTTAGGGTTAGGGTTGGTGTTAGGCATAGGGTTAGGGTTAGGGTTAGGGTTAGGGTTAGGGTTGGTGTTAGGGTTAGGGTTAGGGTTAGGGTTAGGGTTGGTGTTAGGGTTAGGGTTAGGGTTGGTGTTAGGGTTAGGGTTAGGGTTAGGGTTAGGGTTAGGGTTAGGGTTAGGGTTAGGGTTAGGGTTGGTGTTAGGGTTAGGGTTAGGGTTAGGGTTAGGGTTGGTGTTAGGGTTAGGGTTAGGGTTAGGGTTAGGGTTGGTGTTAGGTATAGGGTTAGGGTTAGGGTTAGGGTTAGGGTTAGGGTTAGGGTTAGGGTTGGTGTTAGGATTAGGGTTAGGGTTAGGGTTAGTGTTAGTGTTAGGGTTAGGGTTAGGGTTAGGTTACCCCGAGCACTACCCCTCGCCCTAGGCCTACGCCTAGCTCTACCTCTGGTCCTACCCCTACCCCTGTCCCTACAGCTCCCCCTACCCATAGGCCCACCCCCATCCCTACCCCTAGCCACAGCTCCCACTCCTGGTCCTAGGCCTACTCCGAGGTTTACCCCGACACCCACCCCTTGCCCTTTGCCTACCCCAGCGCTACGCCTACCGCTCCCACTAGCCCTACCTCGGGCCCTAGATTAACGCCCAGTACTCACTCTAGTCCGAAGCCTAGCACTTGCCCTTCGCCAACCGGTACACCTTGCCCTACCGATAGCCAGAGCACTAACCCGTATCCTACGAAATCACCCTGGACCCACCATTAGCCACACCCTAATCCAGCCCTACATCCGTCCAAAATCCTAGGACTACCCGGAGCCCTCCCATGACAGTTACCCCTAGCCCTCGCCCATCCCCACCATTACCACTAGTCCTAGGACTAACATGAGCCCTAAACCTAACACTGCCCGTGGGCCTCTGCCAACCACTAGCCCTTCACCTAACCCTACCCCGAGCACTACCCCTCGCCCTAGGCTTACGCCTAGCACTACCTCTGGTCCTACCTCTACCCCTGGCCCTACAGCTCCCCCTACTTATAGTCCCACCCCCATCCCTACCCCTAGCCACAACTCCAACCTCTGGCCCAAAGCCTACTCCGAGTTTTACCCCGACACCCACCCCTTGCCCTATGCCTACCCCAGTGCTACGCCTACCGCTCCCACTAGCCCTAGCTCGGGCCCTAGACCAACGCCCAGTGCTCCTTCTAGTCCGAGGCCTACCACCTGCCCGACGCCGACCAGTACACCTTGCCCTACCGTTAGCCAGAGCACTAACCCGTGTCCTACGAAATCACCCTGGACCCACACTTACCACACCCTAATCCAGCCCTATACTCGTTTTGAGTCCTAGGACTACCCGGAGCCCTCCGGTGAAACCTATCCCTAGCCCTCGGCCAACCCCTACCACTACCACTAGTCCTAGGCCTAACATGAGCCCTAAGACTAACACTGCCCGTGGGCATCAGCCAACCACAAGCCCTTCACCTAACACTACCCAGAGAACTACCCCTCGCCCTAGGCTAACGCCTAGCAGTACCTCTGGTCCTACCGCTTCCCCTGGCCCTACAGCTCCCCCTACTTATAGGCCCACCCCCATCCCTACCCCTAGCCACAGCTCCAACTCCTGGCACTAGGCCTACTCCGAGGTTTACCCCGACACACACCCCTTGCCCTATGCCTACCCCAGCGCTATGCCTACCGCTCCCTCTAGCACAGGCTCGGGCCCTAGACCAACGCTTATGGCTCTCTCTAGTCCGAGGCCTAGACTTGCCCGTCGCTGACCAGTACACCTTGCCCTTGTTAGGGTTAGGGTTAGGGTTAGGGTTAGGGTTGGTGTTAGGTTTAGGGTTAGGGTTAGAGTTAGGGTTAGGGTTGGTGTTAGGGTTAGGGTTAGTGTTAGGATTAGGGTTAGGTTTACGTTTAGGTTACCCCGAGCACTACCCCTCGCCCTAGGCCTACGCCTAGCACTACCTATGGTCCTACCCCTACCCCTGGCCCTACAGCTCCCCCTACCAATAGGCCCACCGCCATCCCTATCCCTAGCCAGAGCTCCCACTCCTGGTCCTAGGCCTACTCCGTGGTTTACCCCGACACCCACCCCTTGCCCTTTGCCTGCCCCAGCGCTATGCCTAACGCTCCCACTAGGCCTACCTCGGGCCCTAGACCAACGCCCAGTGCTCACTCTAGTCCGAAGCCTAGCACTTGCCCGTCGCCGACCAGTACACCTTGCCTACCGATAGCCAGATCACTAACCCGTGTCCTACGAAATCACCCTGGACGCACCATTAGCCACACCCTAATCATGACCCACATCCGTTCGGAGTCCTAGGACTACCCGGAGCCCTCCCGGGACACCTACCCCTAGCCCTCGGCCATCCTTTACTACTACCATTAGTCCTAGGCGTAACATGAGCCCTAACCGTAACACTGCCCGTGGGCCTCTGCCAACCACTAGCCCTTCACCTAACTTTACCCCGAGCACTACCTCTCGCCCTAGACCTACGCCTAGCACTACCTCTGGTCCTACCCCTACCCCTGGCCCTACAGCTCACCCTACCCATAGGCCCACCCCCATCCCTACCCCTAGCCACAACTCCAACTCCTGGCCCAAAGCCTACTCCGAGGTTTACCCCGACACCCACCCTTTGCCCTATGCCTACCCCAGTGCTACGCCTAACGCTCCCACTAGCCCTAGCTCGGGCCCTAGACCAACGCCCAGTGCTCCCTCTAGTCCGAGGCCTACCACTTTCCCGACGCCGACCAGTACACCTTGCCCTACCTTTAGCCATAGCACTAACCCGTGTCCTACGAAATCACCCTGGACCCACCCTTACCACACACTAATACAGCCCTACACCTGTTCTGAGTCCTAGGACTACCCGGAGCCATTTCGTGACACCTACCCCTAGTCCTCGGCCAACCCCTACCACTACCACTAGTCCTAGGCTTAACATGAGCCCTAACCCTAACACTGCCCGTGGGCCTCTGCCAAACACTAGCCCTTCAACTAACCCTACCCCGAGCACTACCCCTCGCCCTAGGCCTACGCCTAGCACTACCTCTGGTCCTACAAATACCCCTGGCCCTACAGCTCCCCCTACCCATAGGCTCACCCCCAACCCTACCACTAGCAACAGCTCCCACTCCTGGCCCTAGGCCTACTCCGAGGTTTACCTCGAAACCCACCCCTTGCCCTATGCCTACCCCAGCGCTACGCCTACCGCTCTCACTAGCCCTAGGTCGGGCCCTAGACCAAGCCCATGGCTCCCTCTAGTTCGAGGCCTAGAACTTGCCCGTCGCTGACCAGTACACCTTGCCCTTGTTAGGGTTAGGGTTAGGGTTAGGGTTAGGGTTAGGGTTAGGGTTAGGGTTTAGGGTTTAGGGTTAGGGTTAGGGTTAGGGTTAGGGTTAGGATTAGGGTTAGGGTTGGTGTTAGGGTTAGGGTTAGGGTTAGAGTTAGGGTTAGGGTTGGTGTTAGGGTTAGGGTTAGGGTTAGGGTTAGGGTTGGTGTTAGGGTTAGGGTTAGGGTTAGGGTTAGGATTAGGGTTTAGGGTTAGGGTTAGAGTTAGGGTTGGTGTTAGGGTTAGGGTTAGGGTTAGGGTTAGGGTTGGTGTTAGGTTTAGGGTTAGGGTTAGGGTTAGGGTTAGGGTTGGTGTTAGGTATAGGGTTAGGGTTAGGGTTAGGGTTAGGATTAGGGTTGGTGTTAGGGTTAGGGTTAGGGTTAGGGTTAGTGTTAGGGTTAGGGTTAGGGTTAGGGTTAGGATTAGGGTTAGGGTTGGTGTTAGGGTTAGGGTTAGGGTTAGGGTTAGGGTTGGTGTTAGGCATAGGGTTAAGGTTAGGGTTAGGGTTAGGTTTGGTGTTAGGGTTAGGGTTAGGGTTAGGGTTAGGGTTGGTGTTAGGGTTAGGGTTAGGGTTGGTGTTAGGGTTAGGGTTAGGGTTAGAGTTACGGTTAGGGTTAGGGTTGGTGTTAGGGTTAGGGTTAGGGTTAGGGTTGGTGTTAGGGTTACGGTTAGTGTTAGGGTTAGGGTTGGTGTTAGGTATAGGGTTAGGGTTAGGGTTAGGGTTAGGGTTAGGGTTAGGGTTAGGGTTGGTGTTAGGGTTAGGGTTAGGGTTAGGGTTGGTGTTAGGGTTAGGGTTAGGGTTGGTGTTAGGGTTAGGGTTAGGGTTAGGGTTAGGGTTAGGGTTAGGGTTGGTGTTAGGGTTAGGGTTAGGGTTAGGGTTGGTGTTAGGGTTAGGGTTAGGGTTAGGGTTAGGGTTGGTGTTAGGTATAGGGTTAGGGTTAGGGTTAGGGTTAGGGTTAGGGTTGGTGTTAGGGTTAGGGTTAGGGTTAGGGTTAGTGTTAGTGTTAGGGTTAGGGTTAGGGTTAGGTTACCCCGAGCACTACCCCTCGCCCTAGGCCTACGCCTAGCACTACCTCTGGTCCTACCCCTACCCCTGTCCCTACAGCTCCCCCTACCCATAGGCCCACCCCCATCCCTACCCCTAGCCACAGCTCCCACTCCTGGTCCTAGGCCTACTCCGAGGTTTACCCCGACACCCACCCCTTGCCCTTTGCCTACCCCAGCGCTACGCCTACCGCTCCCACTAGCCCTACCTCGGGCCCTAGACCAACGCCCAGTACTCACTCTAGTCCGAAGCCTAGCACTTGCTTTTCGCCAACCGGTACACCTTGCCCTACCGATAGCCAGAGCACTAACCCGTGTCCTACGAAATCACCCTGGACCCACCATTAGCCACACCCTAATCCAGCCCTACATCCGTCCGGAGTCCTAGGACTACCCGGAGCCCTCCCATGACAGTTACCCCTACCCCTCGCCCATCTCCTACCACTACCACTAGTCCTAGGCCTAACATGAGCCCTAAACCTAACACTGCCCGTGGGCCTCTGCCAACCACTAGCCCTTCACCTAACTTTACCCCGAGCACTACCCCTCGCCCTAGGCTTACGCTTAGCACTACCTCTGGTCCTACCCCTACCCCTGGCCCTACAGCTCCCCCTACTTATAGGCCCACCCCCATCCCTACCCGTAGCCACAACTCCAACCTCTGGCCCAAAGCCTACTCCGAGGTTTACCCCGACACCCACCCCTTGCCCTATGCCTACCCCAGTGCTACGCCTACCGATCCCACTAGCCCTAGCTCGGGCCCTAGACCAACGCCCAGTGCTCCTTCTAGTCTGAGGCCTACCACCTGCCCGACGCCGACCAGTACACCTTGCCCTACCGTTAGCCAGAGCACTAACCCGTGTCCTACGAAATCACCCTGGACCCACACTTACCACACCCTAATCCAGCCCTACACCCGTTTTGAGTCCTAGGACTACCCGGAGCCCTCCCGTGACACCTACCCCTAGCCCTCGGCCAACCCCTACCACTACCACTAGTCCTAGGCCTAACATGAGCCCTAAGACTAACACTGCACGTGGGCATCAGCCAACCACAAGCCCTTCACCTAACCCTACCCAGAGAACTACCCCTCGCCCTAGGCTAACGCCTAGCAGTACCTCTGGTCCTACCGCTTCCCCTGGCCCTACAGCTCCCCCTACTTATAGGCCCACCCCCATCCCTACCCCTAGCCACAGCTCCAACTCCTGGCACTAGGCCTACTCCAAGGTTTACCCCGACACACACCCCTTGCCCTATGCCTACACCAGCGCTATGCCTACCGTTCCCACTAGCACAGGCTCGGGCCCTAGACCAACGCCCATGGCTCCCTCTAGTACGAGGCCTAGACTTGCCCGTCGCTGACCAGTACACCTTGCCCTTGTTAGGGTTAGGGTTAGGGTTAGGGTTAGGGTTGGTGTTAGGTTTAGGGTTAGTGTTAGGGTTCGGGTTAGGGTTGGTGTTAGGGTTAGGGTTAGTGTTAGGATTAGGGTTAGGTTTACGTTTAGGTTACCCCGAGCACTACCCCTCGCCCTAGGCCTACGCCTAGCACTACCTCTGGTCCTACCCCTACCCCTGGCCCTACAGCTCCCCCTACCCATAGGCCCACCGCCATCCCTATCCCTAGCCACAGCTCCCACTCCTGGTCCTAGGCCTACTCCGTGGTTTACCCCGACACCCACCCCTTGCCCTTTGCCTGCCCCAGCGCTATGCCTAACGCTCCAACTAGGCCTACCTCGGGCCCTAGACCAACGCCCATTGCTCACTCTAGTCCGAAGCCTAGCACTTTCCCGTCGCCGACCAGTACACCTTGCCTACCGATAGCCAGATCACTAACCCGTGTCCTACGAAATCACCCTGGACGCACCATTAGCCACACCCTAATCATGACCCACATCCGTTCGGAGTCCTAGGACTACCCGGAGCCCTCCCGGGACACCTACCCCTAGCCCTCGGCCATCCTTTACTACTACCATTAGTCCTAGGCCTAACATGAGCCCTAACCGTAACACTGCCCGTGGGCCTCTGCCAACCACTAGCCCTTCACCTAACTTTACCCCGAGCACTACCTCTCGCCCTAGACCTACGCCTAGCACTACCTCTGGTCCTACCCCTACCCCTGGCCCTACAGCTCACCCTACCCATAGGCCCACCCCCATCCCTACCCCTAGCCACAACTCCAACTCCTGGCCCAATGCCTACTCCGAGGTTTACCCCGACACCCACCCTTTGCCCTATGCCTACCCCAGTGCTACGCCTAACGCTCCCACTAGCCCTATCTCGGGCCCTAGACCAACGCCCAGTGCTCCCTCTAGTCCGAGGCCTACCACTTTCCCGACGCCGACCAGTACACCTTGCCCTACCTTTAGCCATAGCACTAACCCGTGTCCTACGAAATCACCCTGGACCCACCCTTACCACACCCTAATACAGCCCTACACCTGTTCTGAGTCCTAGGACTACCCGGAGCCATTTCGTGACACCTACCCCTAGTCCTCGGCCAACCCCTACCACTACCACTAGTCCTAGGCTTAACATGAGCCCTAACCCTAACACTGCCAGTCGGCCTCTGCCAAACACTAGCCCTTCAACTAACCCTACCCCGAGCACTACCCCTCGCCCTAGGCCTACGCCTAGCACTACCTCTGGTCCTACAACTACCCCTGGCCCTACAGCTCCCCCTACCCATAGGCCCACCCCCAACCCTACCACTAGCAACAGCTCCCACTCCTGGCCCTAGGCCTACTCCAAGGTTTACCTCGAAACCCACCCCTTGCCCTATGCCTACCCCAGCGCTACGCCTACCGCTCTCACTAGCCCTAGCTCGGGCCCTAGACCAACGCCCATGTCTCCCTCTAGTCCGAGGCCTAGAACTTGCCCGTCGCTGACCAGTACACCTAGCATTGTTAGGGTTAGGGTTAGGGTTAGGGTTAGGGTTAGGGTTAGGGTTAGGATTAGGGTTTAAGGTTAGGGTTAGGGTTAGGGTTGGTGTTAGGGTTAGGGTTAGGGTTAGGGATAGGGTTGGTGTTAGGTTTAGGGTTAGGGTTAGGGTTAGGGTTAGGGTTAATGTTAGGGTTAGGGTTAGGGTTAGGGTTAGGGTTAGGATTAGGGTTAGGGTTGGTGTTAGGGTTAGGGTTAGGGTTAGGGTTAGGGTTAGTGTTAGGGTTACGGTTAGGGTTAGGGTTGGTGTTAGGTATAGGGTTAGGGTTAGGGTTAGGGTTAGGGTTAGGGTTGGTGTTAGGGTTAGGGTTAGGGTTAGGGTTAGTGTTAGGGTTAGGGTTAGGGTTAGGGTTAGGATTAGGGTTAGGGTTGGTGTTAGGGTTAGGGTTAGGGTTAGGGTTAGGGTTGGTGTTAGGCATAGGGTTAAGGTTAGGGTTAGGGTTAGGGTTGGTGTTAGGGTTAGGGTTAGGGTTAGGGTTAGGGTTGGTGTTAGGGTTAGGGTTAGGGTTGGTGTTAGGGTTAGGGTTAGGGTTAGGGTTAGGGTTAGGGTTAGGGTTTGTGTTAGGGTTAGGGTTAGGGTTAGGGTTGGTGTTAGGGTTAGGGTTAGGGTTAGGGTTGGTGTTAGGTATAGGGTTAGGGTTAGGGTTAGGGTTAGGGTTAGGGTTGGTTAGGGTTAGGGTTAGGGTTAGGGTTAGGGTTAGGTTTAGGGTTAGGGTTAGGGTTAGGGTTGGTGTTAGGGTTAGGGTTAGTGTTAGGATTACGGTTAGGTTTACGTTTAGGTTACCCCGAGCACTACCCCTCGCCCTAGGCCTACGCCTAGCACTACCTCTGGTCCTACCTCTACCCCTGGCCCTACAGCTCCCCCTACTTATAGGCCCACCCCCATCCCTACCCCTAGCCACAACTCCAACCTCTGGCCCAAAGCCTACTCCGATGTTTACCCCGACACCCACCCCTTGCCCTATGCCTACCCCAGTGCTACGCCTACCGCTCCCACTAGCCCTAGCTCGGGCCCTAGACCAACGCCCAGTGCTCCTTCTAGTCCGAGGCCTACCACCTGCCCGACGCCGACCAGTACACCTTGCCCTACCGTTAGCCAGAGCACTAACCCGTGTCCTACGTAATCACCCTGGACCCACACTTACCACACCCTAATCCAGCCCTACACCCGTTTTGAGTCCTAGGACTACCCGGAGCCCTCCGGTGACACCTACCCCTAGCCCTCGGCCAACCCCTACCACTACCACTAGTCCTAGGCCTAACATGAGCCCTAAGACTAACACTGCCTGTGGGCATCAGCCAACCACAAGCCCTTCACCTAACACTACCCAGAGAACTACCCCTCGCCCTAGGCTAACGCCTAGCAGTACCTCTGGTCCTACCGCTTCCCCTGGCCCTACAGCTCCCCCTACTTATAGGCCCACCCCCATCCCTACCCCTAGCCACAGCTCCAACTCCTGGCACTAGGTCTACTCCGAGGTTTACCCCGACACACACCCCTTGCCCTATGCCTACCCCAGCGCTTTGCCTACCGCTCCCACTAGCACAGGCTCAAGCCCTAGACCAACGCTTATGGCTCTCTCTAGTCCGAGGCCTAGACTTGCCCGTCGCTGACCAGTACACCTTGCCCTTGTTAGGGTTAGGGTTAGGGTTAGGGTTAGGGTTGGTGTTAGGTTTAGGGTTAGGTTTAGGGTTAGGGTTAGGGTTGGTGTTAGGGTTAGGGTTAGTGTTAGGATTAGGGTTAGGTTTACGTTTAGGTTACCCCGAGCACTACCCCTCGCCCTAGGCCTACGCCTAGCACTACCTCTGGTCCTACCCCTACCCCTGGCCCTACAGCTCCCCCTACCCATAGGCCCACCGCCATCCCTATCCCTAGCCACAGCTCCCACTCCTGGTCCTAGGCCTACTCCGTGGTTTACCCCGACACCCACCCCTTGCCCTTTGCCTGCCCCAGCACTATGCCTAACGCTCCCACTAGGCCTACCTCGGGCCCTAGACCAACGCCCAGTGCTCACTCTAGTCCGAAGCCTAGCACTTGCCCGTCGCCGACCAGTACACCTTGCCTACCGATAGCCAGATCACTAACCCGTGTCCTACGAAATCACCCTGGACGCACCATTAGCCACACCCTAATCATGACCCACATCCGTTCGGAGTTCTAGGACTACCCGGAGCCCTCCCGGGACACCTACCCCTAGCCCTCGGCCATCATTTACTACTACCATTAGTCCTAGGCCTAACATGAGCCCTAACCGTAACACTGCCCGTGGGCCTCTGCCAACCACTAGCCCTTCACCTAACTTTACCCCGAGCACTACCTCTCGCCCTAGACCTACGCCTAGCACTACCTCTGGTTCTACCCCTACCCCTGGCCCTACAGCTCACCCTACCCATAGGCCCACCCCCATCCCTACCCCTAGCCACAACTCCAACTCCTGGCCCAAAGCCTACTCCGAGGTTTACCCCGACACCCACCCTTTGCCCTATGCCTACCCCAGTTCTACGCCTAACGCTCCCACTAGCCCTAGCTCGGGCCCTAGACCAACGCCCAGTGCTCCCTCTAGTCCGAGGCCTACCACTTTCCCGACGCCGACCAGTACACCTTGCCCTACCTTTAGCCATAGCACTAACCCGTGTCCTACGAAATCATTCTGGACCCATCCTTACCACACCCTAATACAGCCCTACACCTGTTCTGAGTCCTAGGACTACCCGGAGCCATTTCGTGACACCTACCCCTAGTCCTCGGCCAACCCCTACCACTACCACTAGTCCTAGGCTTAACATGAGCCCTAACCCTAACACTGCCCGTGGGCCTCTGCCAAACAATAGCCCTTCATCTAACCCTACCCCGAGCACTACCCCTCGCCCTAGGCCTACGCCTAGCACTACCTCTGGTCCTACAACTACCCCTGGCCCTACAGCTCCCCCTACCCATAGGCCCACCCCCAACCCTACCACTAGCAACAGCTCCCACTCCTGGCCCTAGGCCTACTCCGAGGTTTACCTCGAAACCCACCCCTTGCCCTATGCCTACCCCAGCGCTACGCCTACCACTCTCACTAGCCCTAGCTCGGGCCCTAGACCAAGCCCATGGCTCCCTCTAGTCCGAGGCCTAGAACTTGCCCGTCGCTGACCAGTACACCTTGCCCTTGTTAGGGTTAGTGTTAGGGTTAGGGTTAGGGTTAGGGTTAGGGTTAGGATTAGGGTTTAGGGTTAGGGTTAGGGTTAGGGTTGGTGTTAGGTATAGGGTTAGGGTTAGGGTTAGGGTTGGTGTTAGGTTTAGGGTTAGGGTTAGGGTTAGGGTTAGGGTTAATGTTAGGGTTAGGGTTAGGGTTAGGGTTAGGGTTAGGATTAGGGTTAGGGTTGGTGTTAGGGTTAGGGTTAGGGTTAGGGTTAGGGTTAGGGTTGGTGTTAGGGTTAGGGTTAGGGTTAGGGTTAGGGTTGGTGTTAGGTATAGGGTTAGGGTTAGGGTTAGGGTTAGGGTTAGGGTTGGTGTTAGGGTTAGGGTTAGGGTTAGGGTTAGTGTTAGGGTTAGGGTTAGGGTTAGGGTTAGGATTAGGGTTAGGGTTGGTGTTAGGGTTAGGGTTAGGGTTAGGGTTAGGGTTGGTGTTAGGCATAGGGTTAAGGTTATGGTTAGGGTTAGGGTTGGTGTTAGGTTTAGGGTTAGGGTTAGGGTTGGTGTTAGGGTTAGGGTTAGGGTTGGTGTTAGGGTTAGGGTTAGGGTTAGGGTTAGGGTTAGGGTTAGGGTTGGTGTTAGGGTTAGGGTTAGGGTTAGGGTTAAGGTTAGGATTAGGGTTAGGGTTGGTGTTAGGGTTAGGGTTAGGGTTAGGGTTAGGGTTGCTGTTAGGTTTAGGGTTAGGGTTAGGGTTAGGGTTGGTGTTAGGTATAGGGTTAGGGTTAGGGTTAGGGTTAGGGTTAGGGTTGGTGTTAGGGTTAGGGTTAGGGTTAGGGTTAGTGTTAGGGTTGGTGTTAGGGTTAGGGTTAGGGTTAGGGTTAGGGTTGGTGTTAGGTTTAGGGTTAGGGTTAGGGTTAGGTTTAGGGTTAGGGTTAGGGTTGGTGTTAGGGTTAGGGTTAGGGTTAGGGTTAGGTTTAGGGTTAGGGTTGGTGTTAGGTTTAGGGTTAGGGTTAGGGTTAGGGTTAGGTTTAGGGTTTAGGGTTAGGGTTAGGGTTAGGGTTGGTGTTAGGGTTAGGGCTTGGGTTAGGGTTAGGGTTAGTGTTAGGTTTAGGGTTAGGGTTTGGGTTAGGGTTAGGGTTGGTGTTAGGGTTAGGGTTAGTGTTAGGATTAGGGTTAGGTTTACGGTTAGGTTACCCTGAACACTACCCCTCGCCCTAGGCCTAGGCCTAGCACTACCTCTGGTCCTACCACTACCCCTGGCCCTACAGCTCCCCCTACCCATAGGCCCACCGCCATCCCTATCCCTAGACACAGCTCCCACTCCTGGTCCTAGGCCTACACCGTGGTTTACCCCGACACCCACCCCTTGCCTTTTGCCTACCCTAGCGCTATATTTACCGCACCCAATAGCCCTACCTCAGGCCCTAGACCAACGCCCAGTGCTCACTCTAGTCTGAAGCCTAGCACTTGCCCGTCGCCGCCCAGTACACCTTGCCTACCGATACCCAGAGCACTAACCCGTGTCCTACAAAATCACCCTGGACGCACCATTAGCCACACCCTAATCATGACCCACATCCGTTCGGAGTCCTAGGACTACCCGGAGCCCTCCCGTGACACCTACCACTAGCACTCGGCCATCCTTTACTACTACAACTAGTCCTAGGCCTAACATGAGCCCTAACCGTAACACTGCCCGTGGGCCTCTGCCAACAACTAGCCCTTCACGTAACCCTACCCCGTGCACTACCCCTCGCCCTAGGCCTACGCCTAGCATTACCTCTGGTCCTACCACTACCCCTGGCCCTACAGCTCCCCCTACACATAGGCGCACCCCCAACCTTACCACAAGCCACAGCTCCCACTCCTGGCCCTAGGCCTACTCCGAGGTTTACCTCGACACCCACCCCTTGCCCTATGCCTACCCCAGCGCTACGCCTACCGCTCTCACTAGCCCTAGCTCGGGCCATAGACCAACGCCCATGGCTCCTTCTTGTCCGAGGCCTAGAACTTGCCCGTCGCTTACCAGTACACCTTGCCCTTGTTAGGGTTAGGGTTAGGGTTAGGGTTAGGGTTAGGGTTAGGATTTGGGTTTAGGGTTATGGTTAGGGTTAGGGTTGGTGTTAGGGTTAGGGTTAGGGTTAGGGTTAAGGTTAGTGTTAGGTTTAGGGTTAGGGTTAGGGTTAAGGTTAGGGTTGGTGTTAGGGTTAAGGTTAGGGTTAGGGTTAGGGTTGGTGTTACGTTTAGGGTTAGGGTTAGGGTTAGGGTTGGTGTTAGGGTTAGGGCTTGGGTTAGGGTTAGGGTTGGTGTTAGGTTTAGGGTTAGGGTTTGGGTTAGGGTTAGGGTTGGTGTTAGGGTTAGGGTTAGTATTAGGATTAAGGTTAGGTTTACGGTTAGGTTACCCTGAACACTACCCCTCGCCCTAGGCCTAGGCCTAGCACTACCTCTGGTCCTACCACTACCCCTGGCCCTACAGCTCCCCCTACCCATAGGCCCACCGCCATCCCTATCCCTAGACACAGCTCCCACTCCTGGTCCTAGGCCTACACCTTGGTTTACCCCGACACCCACCCCTTGCCCTTTGCCTACCCTAGCGCTATGTTTACCGCACCCAATAGCCCTACCTCAGGCCCTAGACCAACGCCCAGTGCTCACTCTAGTCCGAAGCCTAGCACTTGCCCGTCGCCGCCCAGTACACCTTGCCTACCGATACCCAGAGCACTAACCCGTGTCCTACGAAATCACCCTGGACGCACCATTAGCCACACCCTAATCATGACCCACATCCGTTCGGAGTCCTAGGACTACCCGGAGACCTCCCGTGACACCTACCACTAGCACTCGGCCATCCTTTACTACTACAACTAGTCCTAGGCCTAAAATGAGCCCTAACCGTAACACTGCCCGTGGGCCTCTGCCAACAACTAGCCCTTCACGTAACCCTACCCCGAGCACTACCCCTCGCCCTAGGCCTACGCCTAGCACTACCTCTGGTCCTACCACTACCCCTGGCCCTACAGCTCCCCCTACACATAGGCGCACCCCCAACCTTACCACAAGCCACAGCTCCCACTCCTGGCCGTAGGCCTACTCCGAGGTTTACCTCGACACCCACCCCTTGCCCTATGCCTACCCCAGCGCTACGCCTACCGCTCTCACTAGCCCTAGCTCGGGCCATAGACCAACGCCCATGGCTCCTTCTTGTCCGAGGCCTAGAACTTGCCCGTCGCTTACCAGTACACCTTGCCCTTGTTAGGGTTAGGGTTAGGGTTAGGGTTAGGGTTAGGGTTAGGATTTGGGTTTAGGGTTAGGGTTAGGGTTAGGGTTGGTGTTAGGGTTAGGGTTAGGGTTAGGGTTAAGGTTAGTGTTAGGTTTAGGGTTAGGGTTAAGGTTAGGGTTAGGGTTAGGGATAGCGTTAGGGTTAGGATTAGGGTTAGGGTTGGTGTTAGGGTTAGGGTTAGGGTTAGGGTTAGGGTTGGTTTTAGGGTTAGGGTTAGGGTTAGGGTTAGGGTTGGTGTTACGTATAGGGTTAGGGTTAGGGTTAGGGTTAGGGTTAGGGTTGGTGTTAGGGTTGGGGTTAGGGTTAGGGTTAGTGTTAGGGTTAGGGTTAGGGTTAGGATTAGGGTTAGGGTTAGGGTTGGTGTTAGGGTTAGGGTTAGGGTTAGGGTTAGGGTTAGGGTTAGTGTTAGGGTTAGGGTTAGGGTTAGGGTTAGGGTTGGTGTTAGGGTTAGGGTTAGGGTTAGGGTTAGGGTTGGTGTTAGGGTTAGGGTTAGGGTTAGGGTTAGGGTTGGTGTTAGGTATAGGGTTAGGGTTAGGGTTAGGGTTAGGTTTAGGGTTGGTGTTAGGGTTAGGGTTAGGGTTAGGGTTAGGGTTAGGGTTAGGGTTAGGGTTGGTGTTAGGTTTAGGTTTAGGGTTAGTGTTAGGGTTAGGGTTAGGGTTAGGTTTAGGGTTTAGGGTTAGGGTTAGGGTTAGGGTTGGTGTTAGGGTTAGGGTTTGGGTTAGGGTTAGGGTTGGTGATAGGTTTAGGGTTAGGGTTAGGGTTAGGGTTAGTGTTGGTGTTAGGGTTAGGGTTAGTGTTAGGATTACGGTTAGGTTTACGTTTAGGTTACCCCGAGCACTACCCCTCGCTTTAGGCCTACGCCTAGCACTACCTCTGGTCCTACCCCTACCCCTGGCCCTACAGCTCCCCCTACCCATAGACCCACCGCCATCCCTATCCCTCGCCACAGCTCCCACTCCTGGTCCTAGGCCTACTCCGTGGTTTACCCCGACACCCACCCCTTCCCTTTGCCTACCCCAGCGCTATGCCTACCCCTCCCACTAGCCCTACCTCGGGCCCTAGACCAACGCCCAGTGCTCACTCTAGTCCGAAACCTAGCACTTGCCCGTCGCCGACCAGTACACCTTGCCTACCGATAGCCACAGCACTAACCAGTGTCCTACGAAATCACCCTGGACGCACCATTAGCCACACCCTAATCATGACCCACATCCGTTCGGAGTCCTAGGACTACCCGGAGCCCTCCCGGGACACCTACCACTAGCCCTCGGCCATCCTTTACTACTACCACTAGTCCTAGGCCTAACATGAGCCCTAACCGTAACACTGCCCGTGGGCCTCTGCCAACCACTAGCCCTTCACCTAACTCTACACCGAGCACTACCCCTCGCCCTAGGCCTACGCCTAGCACTACCTCTGGTCCTACCCCTACCCCTGGCCCTACAGCTCCCCCTACCCATAGGCCCACCCCCATCCCTACCCCTAGCCACAACTCCAACTCTTGGCCCAAAGCCTACTCCGAGGTTTACCCCGACACCCACCCTTTGCCCTATGCCTACCCCAGTTCTACGCCTAACGCTCCCACTAGCCCTAGCTCGGGCCCTAGACCAACGCCCAGTGCTCCCTCTAGTCCGAGGCCTACCACTTTCCCGACGCCGACCAGTACACCTTGCCCTACCTTTAGCCATAGCACTAACCCGTGTCCTACGAAATCACCCTGGACCCACCCTTACCACACCCTAATACAGCCCTACACCTGTGCCGAGTCCTAGGACTACCCGGAGCCATTTCGTGACACCTACCCCTAGTCCTCGGCCAACCCCTACCACTACCACTAGTCCTAGGCTTAACATGAGCCCTAACCCTAACACTGCCCGTGGCCTCTGCCAAACACTAGCCCTTCAACTAACCCTACCCCGAGCACTACCCCTCGCCCTAGGCCTACGCGTAGCACTACCTCTGGTCCTACAACTACCCCTGGCCCTACAGCTCCACCTACACATAGGCCCACCCCCAACCCTACCACTAGCCACAGCTCCGACTCCTGGCCCTAGGCCTACTCCGAGGTTTACCTCGACACCGACCCTTTGCCCTATGCCTACCCCAGGGCTACGCCTACCGCTCTCACTAGCCCTAGCTCGGGCCCTAGACCAACGCCCATGGCTCCGTCTAGTCCGAGGCCTAGAACTTGCCCGTCGCTGACCAGTACACCTTGCCCTTGTTAGGGTTACGTTTAGGGTTAGGGTTAGGGTTAGGGTTAGGGTTAGGATTAGGGTTTAGGGTTAGGGTTAGGGTTAGGGTTGGTGTTAGGGTTAGGGTTAGGGTTAGGGTTAGGGTTGGTGTTACGTTCAGGGTTAGGGTTAGGGTTAGGGTTAGGGTTAGGGTTAGGGTTGGTGTTAGGGTTAGGGTTAGGGTTAGGGTTAGGGTTAGGGTTAGGGTTAGGATTAGGGTTAGGGTTGGTGTTAGGGTTAGGGTTAGGGTTAGGGTTAGGGTTAGGGTTGGTGTTAGGTTTAGGCTTAGGGTTAGGGTTAGGGTTGGTGTTAGGTATAGGGTTAGGGTTAGGGTTAGGGTTAGAGTTAGGGTTGGTGTTAGGGTTAGGGTTAGGGTTAGGGTTAGTGTTAGGGTTAGGGTTAGGGTTAGGGTTAGGATTAGGGTTAGGGTTGCTGTTAGGGTTAGGGTTAGGGTTAGGGTTAGGGTTGGTGTTAGGCATAGGGTTAGGGTTAGGGTTAGGGTTAGGGTTAGGGTTGGTGTTAGGGTTAGGGTTAGGTTTAGGGTTAGGGTTGGTATTAGGGTTAGGTTTAGGGTTAGGATTAGGGTTAGGGTTGTTGTTAGGGTTAGGGTAAGTGTTAGGGTTAGGGTTGGTGTTAGGGTTAGGGTTAGGGTTAGGGTTAGGGTTAGGGTTGGTGTTAGTGTTAGGGTTAGGGTTAGGGTTAGGGTTGGTGTTAGGTTTAGGGTTAGGGTTAGGGTTAGGGTTACGGTTAGGGTTGGTGTTAGGGTTAGGGTTAGGGTTAGGGTTAGGATTAGGGTTAGGGTTGGTGTTAGGTTTAGGGTTAGGGTTAGGGTTAGGGTTACGGTTAGGGTTGGTGTTAGGGTTAGGGTTAGGGTTAGGGTTAGGATTAGTGTTAGGGTTGGTGTTAGGGTTAGGGTTAGGGTTAGGGTTAGGGTTAGGGTTGGTGTTAGGGTTAGGGTTAGGGTTAGGGTTGGTGTTAGGTATAGGGTTAGGGTTAGGGTTAGGGTTAGGGTTGGTGTTAGGGTTAGGGTTAGGGTTAGGGTTAGTGTTAGGGTTAGGGTTAGGGTTAGGGATAGGATTAGGGTTAGGGTTGGTGTTAGGGTTAGGGTTAGGGTTCGTGTTAGGCATAGGGTTGGGGTTAGGTTACCCCGAGCACTACCCCTCGCCCTAGGCCTACGCCTAGCACTACCTCTGGTCCTACCAGTACCCCTGGCCCTACAGCTCCCCCTACCCATAGGCCCACCCCCACCCCTACCCCTAGCCACAGCTCCCACTCCTGGCCCTAGGCCTACTCCGAGGTTTACCTCGACACCCACCCCTTGCCCTATGCCTACCCCAGCGCTACGCCTAACGCTCCCTCTAGCCCTAGTCGGGCCCTAGACCAACGCCCATGGCTCCCTCTAGTCCGAGGTCTAGAACTTGCGCGTCGCTGACTAGTACACATTGCCCTTGTTAGGGTTAGGGTAAGGATTAGGGTTAGGGTTTAGGGTTAGGGTTAGGGTTAGGGTTGGTGTTAGGTTTAGGGTTAGGATTAGGGTTAGGGTTGGTGTTAGGGTTAGGGTTGGTGTTAGGGTTAGGGTTAGGATTAGGGTTAGGGTTGGTGTTAGGGTTAGGGTTAGGATTAGGGTTAGGGTTGGTGTTAGGGTTAGGGTTAGGGTTAGGGTTAGGGTTGGTGTTAGGGTTAGGGTTAGGGTTAGGGTTAGGGTTAGGGTTGGTGTTAGGGTTAGGGTTAGGGTTTGGGTTAGGGTTGGTGTTAGGTATAGGGTTAGGGTTAGAATGAGAATTAGGTTTAGGGTTGGTGTTAGGGTTAGGGTTAGGGTTAGGGTTAGTGTTAGTGTTAGGGTTAGGGTTAGGGTTAGGTTACCCCGAGCACTACCCCTCGCCCTAGGCCTACGCCTAGCACTACCTCTGGTCCTACCCCTACCCCTGTCCCTACAGCTCCCCCTACCCATAGGCCCACCCCCATCCCTACCCCTAGCCACAGCTCCCACTCCTGGTCCTAGGCCTACTCCGAGGTTTACCCCGACACCCTACTCTTGCCCTTTGCCTACCCCAGGGCTACGCCTACCGCTCCCACTAGCCCTACCTCGGGCCCTAGACCAACGCCCAGTGCTCACCCTAGTCCGAAGCCTAGCACTTGCCCGTCACCGACCAATACACCCTGCCCTACCGAAAGCCAGATCACTAACCCTTCTCCTACGAAATAACCCTGGACCCACCATTAGCCACACCCTAATCATGCCCCACATCCGTTCGGAGTCCTAGGACTACCCTTAGCTTTCCCGTGACACCTAACCTAGCCCTGGGCTATCCCCTACCACTACCACTAGTCCTAGACCTAACATGAGCCCTAACCCTAACACAGTCCGTGGGCCTCTGCCAACCACTAGCCCTTCACCTAACCCTTCCCCGAGCACTACCCCTCTCCCCAGGCTTACGCCTAGCACTACCTCTGGTCCTACCCCTACCCCTGGCCCTACAGCTCCCCCTACTAATAGGCCCACCCCCATTCCTACCCCTAGCCACAACTCCAACCTCTGGCCCAAAGCCTACTCCGAGGTTTACCCCGACACCCACCCCTTGCACTATGCCTACCCCAGCGCTACGCCTATCGCTCCCACTAGCCCTAGCTCAGGCCCTAGACCAAAGCCCAGTGCTCATCTAGTCCGAGACCTAGCACTTGCCCGTCGCCGACCAGTACACCTTGCCCTACCGTTAGCCAGAGCAGTATCCCGTGTCCTACGAAATCACCGTGGACCCACCCTTACCACACCCTAATCCAGCCCTACACCTTTTCTGAGTCCTAGGACTACCCGGAGCCCTCCCGTGACACCTACCCCTAGCCCTCGGCCAACCCCTACCACTACCACTAGTCCTAGGCTTAACATGAGCCCTAACCCTAACACTGCCCGTGGGTTTCTGCCAACCACTAGCCCTTCAACTAACCCTACCCCGAGCACTACCCCTCGCCCTAGGCCTACGCCTAGCACTACATCTGGTCCTACCCCTACCCCTGGCCCTACAGCTCCCCCTACTCCTGGGCAAACCCTTATCCCTACCCCTAGCCAAAACTCCAAATCCTGGCCCTAAGTCTACTCCGATGTTTACCCCGACACCCACCCTTTGCCCTATGCCTATCCCAGCGCTATGCCTACCGCTCCCACTAGCCCTAGCTCGGGCCCTACACAACGCCCAGTGCTCTCTCTAGTCAGAGGCTTACCACTTGCCCGAGGCCGACCAGTACACCTTGCCCTACCGTTAGCCAGAGCAGTAACCCGTGTCCTACGAAATCACCCTGGACCCACCCTTACCACATTCTAATACAGCCCTACACCTGTTCTGAGTCCTAGGACTACCCGGAGCCATTTCGTTACACCTACCCCTAGTCCTCGGCCAACCCCTACCACTACCACTAGTCCTAGGCTTAACATGAGCCCTAACCCTAACACTGCCCGTGGGCCTCTGCCAAACACTAGCCCTTCAACTAACCCCACCCCGAGCACTACCCCTCGCCCTAGGCCTACGCCTAGCACTACCTCTGGTCCTACCACTACCCCTGGCCCTACAGCTCCCCCTACCCATAGGCCCACCCCCAACTTTACCACTAGCCACAGCTCCCACTCCTGGCCCTAGGCCTACTCCGAGGTTTACCTCGACACCCACCCCTTGCCCTATGCCTACCCCAGCGCTACGCCTACCGCTTTCACTAGCCCTAGCTCGGGCCCTAGACCAACGCCCATGGCTCCCTCTAGTCCGAAACCTAGAACTTGCCCGTCGCTGACCAGTACACCTTGCCCTTGTTAGGGTTAGGGGTAGGGTTAGGGTTAGGGTTAGGGTTAGGATTAGGGTTTAGGGTTAGGGTTAGGGTTAGGGTTGGTGTTAGGTTTAGGGTTAGGGTTAGGGTTAGGGTTAGGGTTGGTGTTAGGGTTAGGGTTAGGGTTAGTGTTAGGGTTAGGGGTAGGGTTAGGGTTAGGATTAGGGTTAGGGTTGGTGTTAGGGTTAGGGTTAGGGTTAGGGTTAGGGTTGGTGTTAGGCATAGGGTTGGGGTTAGGGTTAGGGTTTGGGTTAGGATTGGTGTTAGGGTTAGGGTTAGGGTTAGGATTAGGGTTAGGGTTGGTGTTAGGGTTAGGGTTAGGGTTAGGGTTAGGGTTGGTGTTAGGGTTAGGGTTAGGGTTAGGGTTAGGGTTAGGGTTAGGGTTGGTGTTAGGGTTAGGGTTAGGGTTTGGGTTAGGGTTGGTGTTAGGTATAGGGTTAAGGTTAGAATGAGAATTAGGTTTAGGGTTGGTGTTAGGGTTAGGGTTAGGGTTAGGGTTAGTGTTAGTGTTAGGGTTAGGGTTAGGGTTAGGTTACCCCGAGCACTACCCCTCGCCCTAGGCCTACGCCTAGCACTACCTCTGGTCATACCCCTACCCCTGTCCCTACAGCTCCCCCTACCCATAGGCCCACCCCCATCCCTACCCCTAGCCACAGCTCCCACTCCTGGTCCTAGGCCTACTCCGAGGTTTACCCCGACACCCACCTCTTGCCCTATGCCTACCCCAGCGCTACGCCTACCGCTCCCACTAGCCCTACCTCGGGCCCTAGACCAATGCCCAGTGCTCACCCTAGTCCGAAGCCTAGCACTTGCCCGTCACCGACCAATACACCCTGCCCTACCGAAAGCCAGATCACTAACCCTTCTCCTACGAAATAACCCTGGACCCACCATTAGCCACACCCTAATCATGCCCCACATCCGTTCGGAGTCCTAGGACTACCCGGAGCTTTCCCGTGACACCTAACCTAGCCCTGGGCTATCCCCTACCACTACCACTAGTCCTAGACCTAACATGAGCCCTAACCCTAACACAGTCCGTGGGCCTCTGCCAACCACTAGCCCTTCACCTAACCCTTCCCCGAGCACTACCCCTCTCCCTAGGCTTACGCCTAGCACTACCTCTGGTCCTACCCCTACCCCTGGCCCTACAGCTCCCCCTACTAATAGGCCCACCCCCATTCCTACCCCTAGCCACAACTCCAACCTCTGGCCCAAAGCCTACTCCGAGGTTTACCCCGACACCCACCCCTTGCACTATGCCTACCCCAGCGCTACGCCTATCGCTCCCACTAGCCCTAGCTCGGGCCCTAGACCAAAGCCAATTGCTCATCTAGTCCGAGGCCTAGCACTTGCCCGTCGCCGACCAGTACACCTTGCCCTACCGTTAGCCAGAGCAGTATCACGTGTCCTACGAAATCACCCTGGACCCACCCTTACCACACCCTAATCCAGCCCTACACCTTTTCTGAGTCCTAGGACTACCCGGAGCCCTCCCGTGACACCTACCCCTAGCCCTCGGCCAACCCCTACCACTACCACTAGTCCTAGGCTTAACATGAGCCCTAACCCTAACACTGCCCGTGGGCCTCTGCCAAACACTAGCCCTTCAACTAACCCCACCCCGATCACTACCCCTCGCCCTAGGCCTACGCCTAGCACTACCTCTGGTCCTACCACTACCCTTGGCCCTACAGCTCCCCCTACCCATAGGCCCACCCCCAACTTTACCACTAGCCACAGCTCCCACTCCTGGCCCTAGGCCTACTCCGAGGTTTACCTCGACACCCACCCCTTGCCCTATGCCTACTCCAGCGCTACGCCTACCGCTATCACTAGCCCTAGCTCGGGCCCTAGACCAACGCCCATGGCTCCCTCTAGTCCGAGGCCTAGAACTTGCCCGTCGCTGACCAGTACACCTTGCCCTTGTTAGGGTTAGGGGTAGGGTTAGGGTTAGGGTTAGGGTTAGGATTAGGGTTTAGGGTTAGGGTTAGGGTTAGGGTTGGTGTTAGGTTTAGGGTTAGGGTTAGGGTTAGGGTTAGGGTTGGTGTTAGGGTTAGGGTTAGGGTTAGGGTTAGTGTTAGGGTTAGGGGTAGGGTTAGGGTTAGGATTAGGGTTAGGGTTGGTGTTAGGGTTAGGGTTAGGGTTAGGGTTAGGGTTAGGGTTGGTGTTAGGCATAGGGTTGGGGTTAGGGTTAGGGTTTGGGTTAGGGTTGGTGTTAGGGTTAGGGTTAGGGTTAGGATTAGGGTTAGGGTTGGTGTTAGGGTTAGGGTTAGGGTTAGGGTTAGGGTTGGTGTTAGGGTTAGGGTTAGGGTTAGGGTTAGGGTTAGGGTTGGTGTTAGGGTTAGGGTTAGGGTTTGGGTTAGGGTTGGTGTTAGGTATAGGGTTAGGGTTAGAATGAGAATTAGGTTTAGGGTTGGTGTTAGGGTTAGGGTTAGGGTTAGGGTTAGTGTTAGTGTTAGGGTTAGGGTTAGGGTTAGGTTACCCCGAGCACTACCCCTCGCCCTAGGCCTACGCCTAGCACTACCTCTGGTCCTACCCCTACCCCTGTCCCTACAGCTCCCCCTACCCATAGGCCCACCCCCATCCCTACCCCTAGCCACAGCTCCCACTCCTGGTCCTAGGCCTACTCCGAGGTTTACCCCGACACCCACCTCTTTCCCTATGCCTACCCCAGCGCTACGCCTACCGCTCCCACTAGCCCTACCTCGGGCCCTAGACCAACGCCCAGTGCTCATCTAGTCCGAGGCCTAGCACTTGCCCGTCGCCGACCAGTACACCTTGCCCTACCGTTAGCCAGAGCAGTATCCCGTGTCCTACGAAATCACCCTGGACCCACACTTACCACACCCTAATCCAGCCCTACACCTTTTCTGAGTCCTAGGACTACCCGGAGCCCTCCCGTGACACCTACCCCTAGCCCTCGGCCAACCCCTACCACTACCACTAGTCCTAGGCTTAACATGAGCCCTAACCCTAACACTGCCCGTGGGCCTCTGCCAACCACTAGCCCTTCAACTAACCCTACCCCGAGCACTACCCCTCGCCCTAGGCCTACGCCTAGCACTACATCTGGTCCTACCCCTACCCCTGGCCCTACAGCTCCCCCTACTCCTGGGCAAACCCTTATCCCTACCCCTAGCCAAAACTCCAAATCCTGGCCCAAAGCCTACTCCGAAGTTTACCCCGACACCCACCCTTTGCCCTATGCCTATCCCAGCGCTATGCCTACCGCTCCCACTAGCCCTAGCTCGGGCCCTACAAAACGCCCAGTGCTCTCTCTAGTCAGAGGCTTACCACTTGCCCGAGGCCGACCAGTACACCTTGCCCTACCGTTAGCCAGAGCAGTAACCCGTGTCCTACGAAATCACCCTGGACCCACCCTTACCACACCCTAATACAGCCCTACACCTGTTCTGAGTCCTAGGACTACCCGGAGCCATTTCGTGACACCTACCCCTAGTCCTCGGCCAACCCCTACCACTACCACTAGTCCTAGGCTTAACATGAGCCCTAACCCTAACACTGCCCGTGGGCCTCTGCCAAACACTAGCCCTTCAACTAACCCCACCCCGAGCACTACCCCTCGCCCTAGGCCTACGCCTAGCACTACCTCTGGTCCTACCACTACCCTTGGCCCTACAGCTCCCCCTACCCATAGGCCCACCCCCAACTTTACCACTAGCCACAGCTCCCACTCCTGGCCCTAGGCCTACTCCGAGGTTTACCTCGACACCCACCCCTTGCCCTATGCCTACTCCAGCGCTACGCCTACCGCTATCACTAGCCCTAGCTCGGGCCCTAGACCAACGCCCATGGCTCCCTCTAGTCCGAGGCCTAGAACTTGCCCGTCGCTGACCAGTACACCTTGCCCTTGTTAGGGTTAGGGGTAGGGTTAGGGTTAGGGTTAGGGTTAGGATTAGGGTTTAGGGTTAGGGTTAGGGTTAGGGTTGGTGTTAGGTTTAGGGTTAGGGTTAGGGTTAGGGTTAGGGTTGGTGTTAGGGTTAGGGTTAGGGTTAGGGTTAGTGTTAGGGTTAGGGGTAGGGTTAGGGTTAGGATTAGGGTTAGGGTTGGTGTTAGGGTTAGGGTTAGGGTTAGGGTTAGGGTTAGGGTTGGTGTTAGGCATAGGGTTGGGGTTAGGGTTAGGGTTTGGGTTAGGGTTGGTGTTAGGGTTAGGGTTAGGGTTAGGATTAGGGTTAGGGTTGGTGTTAGGGTTAGGGTTAGGGTTAGGGTTAGGGTTGGTGTTAGGGTTAGGGTTAGGGTTAGGGTTAGGGTTAGGGTTGGTGTTAGGGTTAGGGTTAGGGTTTGGGTTAGGGTTGGTGTTAGGTATAGCGTTAGGGTTAGAATGAGAATTAGGTTTAGGGTTGGTGTTAGGGTTAGGGTTAGGGTTAGGGTTAGTGTTAGTGTTAGGGTTAGGGTTAGGGTTAGGTTACCCCGAGCACTACCCCTCGCCCTAGGCCTACGCCTAGCACTACCTCTGGTCCTACCCCTACCCCTGTCCCTACAGCTCCCCCTACCCATAGGCCCACCCCCATCCCTACCCCTAGCCACAGCTCCCACTCCTGGTCCTAGGCCTACTCCGAGGTTTACCCCGACACCCACCTCTTTCACTATGCCTACCCCAGCGCTACGCCTACCGCTCCCACTAGCCCTACCTCGGGCCCTAGACCAACGCCCAGTGCTCATCTAGTCCGAGGCCTAGCACTTGCCCGTCGCCGACCAGTACACCTTGCCCTACCGTTAGCCAGAGCAGTATCCCGTGTCCTACGAAATCACCCTGGACCCACACTTACCACACCCTAATCCAGCCCTACACCTTTTCTGAGTCCTAGGACTACCCGGAGCCCTCCCGTGACACCTACCCCTAGCCCTCGGCCAACCCCTACCACTACCACTAGTCCTAGGCTTAACATGAGCCCTAACCCTAACACTGCCCGTGGGCCTCTGCCAACCACTAGCCCTTCAACTAACCCTACCCCGAGCACTACCCCTCGCCCTAGGCCTACGCCTAGCCCTACATCTGGTCCTACCCCTACCCCTGGCCCTACAGCTCCCCCTACTCCTGGGCAAACCCTTATCCCTACCCCTAGCCAAAACTCCAAATCCTGGCCCAAAGCCTACTCCGAAGTTTACCCCGACACCCACCCTTTGCCCTATGCCTATCCCAGCGCTATGCCTACCGCTCCCACTAGCCCTAGCTCGGGCCCTACAAAACGCCCAGTGCTCTCTCTAGTCAGAGGCTTACCACTTGCCCGAGGCCGACCAGTACACCTTGCCCTACCGTTAGCCAGAGCAGTAACCCGTGTCCTACGAAATCACCCTGGACCCACCCTTACCACACCCTAATACAGCCCTACACCTGTTCTGAGTCCTAGGACTACCCGGAGCCATTTCGTGACACCTACCCCTAGTCCTCGGCCAACCCCTACCACTACCACTAGTCCTAGGCTTAACATGAGCCCTAACCCTCACACTGCCCGTGGGCCTCTGCCAAACACTAGCCCTTCAACTAACCCCACCCCGAGCACTACCCCTCGCCCTAGGCCTACGCCTAGCACTACCTCTGGTCCTACCACTACCCCTGGCCCTACAGCTCCCCCTACCCATAGGCCCACCCCCAACTTTACCACTAGCCACAGCTCCCACTCCTGGCCCTAGGCCTACTCCGAGGTTTACCTCGACACCCACCCCTTTCCCTATGCCTACCCCAGCGCTACGCCTACCGCTTTCACTAGCCCTAGCTCGGGCCCTAGACCAACGCCCATGGCTCCCTCTAGTCCGAGGCCTAGAACTTGCCCGTCGCTGACCAGTACACCTTGCCCTTGTTAGGGTTAGGGGTAGGGTTAGGGTTAGGGTTAGGGTTAGGATTAGGGTTTAGGGTTAGGGTTAGGGTTAGGGTTGGTGTTAGGTTTAGGGTTAGGGTTAGGGTTAGGGTTAGGGTTGGTGTTAGGGTTAGGGTTAGGGTTAGGGTTAGTGTTAGGGTTAGGGGTAGGGTTAGGGTTAGGATTAGGGTTAGGGTTGGTGTTAGGGTTAGGGTTAGGGTTAGGGTTGGTGTTAGGCATAGGGTTGGGGTTAGGGTTAGGGTTTGTGTTAGGGTTGGTGTTAGGGTTAGGGTTAGGGTTAGGATTAGGGTTAGGGTTGGTGTTAGGGTTAGGGTTAGGGTTAGGGTTGGTGTTAGGGTTAGGGTTAGGGTTAGGGTTAGGGTTAGGGTTGGTGTTAGGGTTAGGGTTAGGGTTTGGGTTAGGGTTGGTGTTAGGTATAGGGTTAGGGTTAGAATGAGAATTAGGTTTAGGGTTGGTGTTAGGGTTAGGGTTAGGGTTAGGGTTAGTGTTAGTGTTAGGGTTAGGGTTAGGGTTAGGTTACCCCGAGCACTACCCCTCGCCCTAGGCCTACGCCTAGCACTACCTCTGGTCCTACCCCTACCCCTGTCCCTACAGCTCCCCCTACCCATAGGCCCACCCCCATCCCTACCCCTAGCCACAGCTCCCACTCCTGGTCCTAGGCCTACTCCGAGGTTTACCCCGACACCCACCTCTTGCCCTATGCCTACCCCAGCGCTACGCCTACCGCTCCCACTAGCCCTACCTCGGGCCCTAGACCAACGCCCAGTGCTCACCCTAGTCCGAAGCCCAACACTTGCCCGTCACCGACCAATACACCCTGCCCTACCGAAAGCCAGATCACTAACCCTTCTCCTACGAAATAACCCTGGACCCACCATTAGCCACACCCTAATCATGCCCCACATCCGTTCGGAGTCCTAGGACTACCCGGAGCTTTCCCGTGACACCTAACCTAGCCCTGGGCTATCCCCTACCACTACCACTAGTCCTAGACCTAACATGAGCCCTAACCCTAACACAGTCCGTGGGCCTCTGCCAACCACTAGCCCTTCACCTAACCCTTCCCCGAGCACTACCCCTCTCCCTAGGCTTACGCCTAGCACTACCTCTGGTCCTACCCCTACCCCTGGACCTACAGCTCCCCCTACTAATAGGCCCACCCCCATTCCTACCCCTAGCCACAACTCCAACCTCTGGCCCAAAGCCTACTCCGAGGTTTACCCCGACACCCACCCCTTGCACTATGCCTACCCCAGCGCTACGCCTATCGCTCCCACTAGCCCTAGCTCGGGCCCTAGACCAAAGCCCAGTGCTCATCTAGTCCGAGGCCTAGCACTTGCCCGTCGCCGACCAGTACACCTTGCCCTACCGTTAGCCAGAGCAGTATCCCGTGTCCTACGAAATCACCCTGGACCCACACTTACCACACCCTAATCCAGCCCTACACCTTTTCTGAGTCCTAGGACTACCCGGAGCCCTCCCGTGACACCTACCCCTAGCCCTCGGCCAACCCCTACCACTACCACTAGTCCTAGGCTTAACATGAGCCCTAACCCTAACACTGCCCGTGGGCCTCTGCCAAACACTAGCCCTTCAACTAACCCCACCCCGAGCACTACCCCTCGCCCTAGGCCTACGCCTAGCACTACCTCTGGTCCTACCACTACCCTTGGCCCTACAGCTCCCCCTACCCATAGGCCCACCCCCAACTTTACCACTAGCCACAGCTCCCACTCCTGGCCCTAGGCCTACTCCGAGGTTTACCTCGACACCCACCCCTTGCCCTATGCCTACCCCAGCGCTACGCCTACCGCTTTCACTAGCCCTAGCTCGGGCCCTAGACCAACGCCCATGGCTCCCTCTAGTCCGAGGCCTAGAACTTGCCCGTCGCTGACCAGTACACCTTGCCCTTGTTAGGGTTAGGGGTAGGGTTAGGGTTAGGGTTAGGGTTAGGATTAGGGTTTAGGGTTAGGGTTAGGGTTAGGGTTGGTGTTAGGTTTAGGGTTAGGGTTAGGGTTAGGGTTAGGGTTGGTTTAGGGTTAGGGTTAGGGTTAGGGTTAGTGTTAGGGTTAGGGGTAGGGTTAGGGTTAGGATTAGGGTTAGGGTTGGTGTTAGGGTTAGGGTTAGGGTTAGGGTTAGGGTTGGTGTTAGGCATAAGGTTGGGGTTAGGGTTAGGGTTTGGGTTAGGGTTGGTGTTAGGGTTAGGGTTAGGGTTAGGATTAGGGTTAGGGTTGGTGTTAGGGTTAGGGTTAGGGTTAGGGTTAGGGTTGGTGTTAGGGTTAGGGTTAGGGTTAGGGTTAGGGTTAGGGTTGGTGTTAGGGTTAGGGTTAGGGTTTGGGTTAGGGTTGGTGTTAGGTATAGGGTTAGGGTTAGAATGAGAATTAGGTTTAGGGTTGGTGTTAGGGTTAGGGTTAGGGTTAGGGTTAGTGTTAGTGTTAGGGTTAGGGTTAGGGTTAGGTTACCCCGAGCACTACCCCTCGCCCTAGGCCTACGCCTAGCACTACATCTGGTCCTACCCCTACCCCTGGCCCTACAGCTCCCCCTACTCCTGGGCAAACCCTTATCCCTACCCCTAGCCAAAACTCCAAATCCTGGCCCAAAGCCTACTCCGAAGTTTACCCCGACACCCACCCTTTGCCCTATGCCTATCCCAGCGCTATGCCTACCGCTCCCACTAGCCCTAGCTCGGGCCCTACACAACGCCCAGTGCTCTCTCTAGTCAGAGGCTTACCACTTGCCCGAGGCCGACCAGTACACCTTGCCCTACCGTTAGCCAGAGCAGTAACCCGTGTCCTACAAAATCACCCTGGACCCACCCTTACCACACCCTAATACAGCCCTACACCTGTTCTGAGTCCTAGGACTACCCGGAGCCATTTCGTGACACCTACCCCTAGTCCTCGGCCAACCCCTACCACTACCACTAGTCCTAGGCTTAACATGAGCCCTAACCCTAACACTGCCCGTGGGACTCTGCCAAACACTAGCCCTTCAACTAACCCCACCCCGAGCACTACCACTCGCCCTAGGCCTACGCCTAGCACTACCTCTGGTCCTACCACTACCCCTGGCCCTACAGCTCCCCCTACCCATAGGCCCACCCCCAACTTTACCACTAGCCACAGCTCCCACTCCTGGCCCTAGGCCTACTCCGAGGTTTACCTCGACACCCACCCCTGGCCCTATGCCTACCCCAGCGCTACGCCTACCACTTTCACTAGCCCTAGCTCGGGCCCTAGACCAACGCCCATGGCTCCCTCTAGTCCGAGGCCTAGAACTTGCCCGTCGCTGACCAGTACACCTTGCCCTTGTTAGGGTTAGGGTTAGGGTTAGGGTTAGGGTTAGGGTTAGGGTTAGGGTTAGAATTAGGGTTTAGGGTTAGGGTTAGGGTTAGGGTTGGTGTTAGGGTTAGGGTTAGGGTTAGGGTTACGGTTGGTGTTATGTTTAGGGTTAGGGTTAGGGTTAGGGTTGGTGTTAGGGTTAGGGTTAGGGTTAGGGTTAGACTTAGGATTAGGGTTAGGGTTGGTGTTAGGGTTAGGGTTAGGGTTAGGGTTAGGGTTAGGGATGGTGTTAGGGTTAGGGTTAGGGTTTGGGTTAGGTATAGGGATAGGGTTAGGTTTAGGGTTAGGGTTGGTGTTAGGGTTAGGTTTAGGGTTAGGGTTTGGGTTGGTGTTAGGTATAGGGTTAGGGTTAGTGTTAGGGTTAGGGTTGGTGTTAGGGTTAGGGTTAGGGTTATGGTTAGTGTTAGGGTTAGGGGTAGGGTTAGGGTTAGGATTAGGGTTAGGGTTGGTGTTAGGGTTAGGGTTAGGGCTAGGGTTAGGGTTGGTGTTAGGCATAGGGTTGGGGTTAGGGTTAGGGTTTGGGTTAGGGTTGGTGTTAGGGTTAGGGTTAGGGTTAGGATAAGGGTTAGGGTTGGTGTTAGGGTTAGGGTTAGGGTTAGGGTTAGGGTTGGTGTTAGGGTTAGGGTTAGGGTTAGGGTTAGGGTTAGGGTTGGTGTTAGGGTTAGGGTTAGGGTTAGGGTTAGGGTTGGTGTTAGGTATAGGGTTAGGGTTAGAATTAGGGTTAGGTTTAGGGTTGGTGTTAGGGTTAGGGTTAGGGTTAGGGTTAGTGTTAGTGTTAGGTTTAGAGTTAGGGTTAGGTTACCCCGAGCACTACCACTCGCCCTAGGCCTACGCCTAGCACTACCTCTGGTCCTACCCCTACCCCAGTCCCTACAGCTCCCCCTACCCATAGGCCCACCCCCATCCCTACCCCTAACCACAGCTCCCACTCCTGGTCCTAGGCCTACTCCGAGGTTTACCCCGACACCCACCTCTTGCCCTTTGCCTACCCCAGCGCTACGCCTACCGCTCCCACTAGCCCTACCTCGGGCCCTAGACCAACGCCCAGTGCTCACTCTAGTCCGAAGCCTAGCACTTGCCCGTCGCCAACCGGTACACCTTGCCCTACCGATAGCCAGAGCACTAACCCGTGTCCTACGAAATCACCCTGGACCCATCCTTACCATACCCTAATCCAGCCCTACACCCGTTTTGAGTCCTAGGACTACCCGCAGCCCTCCCGTGACACCTACCCCTAGCCCTCGGCCAACCCCTACCACTACCACTAGTCCTAGGCCTAACATGAGCCCTAAGACTAACACTGCCCGTGGGCATCAGCCAACCACAAGCCCTTCACCTAACCCTACCCAGAGCACTACCCCTCGCCCTAGGCTAACGCCTAGCACTACCTCTGGTCCTACCGCTTCCCCTGGCCCTACATCTCCCCCTACTTATAGGCCCACCCCCATCCCTACCCCTAGCCACAGCTCCAACTCCTGGCACTAGGCCTACTCCGAGGTTTACCCCGACACACACCCCTTGCCCTATGCCTAACACAGCGCTATGCCTACCGCTCCCACTAGCCCAGGCTCGGGCCCTAGACCAACGCCCATGGCTCCCTCTAGTCCGAGGCCTAGACTTGCCCGTCGCTGACCAGTACTCCTTGCCCTTGTTAGGGTTAGGGTTAGGGTTAGGGTTAGGGTTGGTGTTAGGTTTAGGGTTAGGGTTAGGGTTAGGGTTAGGGTTAGGGTTAGGGTTAGGGTTGGTGTTAGGGTTAGGGTTAGGGTTCGGTTAGGGTTGGTGTTAGGTTTAGGGTTAGAGTTAGGGTTAGGGTTAGGGTTAGGTTTAGGGTTTAGGGTTAGGGCTAGGGTTAGGGTTGGTGTTAGGGTTAGGGCTTGGGTTAGGGTTAGGGTTGGTGTTAGGTTTAGGGTTAGGGTTAGGGTTAGGGTTAGGGTTAGGGTTGGTGTTAGGGTTAGGGTTAGTGTTAGGATTAGGGTTAGGTTTACGGTTAGGTTACCCTGAGCACTACCCCTAGCCCTAGGACTACGCCTAGCACTACCTCTGGTCCTACCCCTACCCCTGCCATACAGCTCCCCCTACCCATAGGCCCACCCCCATCCCTACCCCTAGCCACAGCTCCCACTCCTGGTCCTCGGTCTACTCCGAGGTTTACCCCGACACCAACCCCTTGCTTTTTGCCTGCCCCTGCGCTACGTTTACCGCACCCACTAGCCCTACCTCGGGCCCTAGACCATCGCCCAGTGCTCACTCTAGTCCGAAGCCTAGCACTTGCCGGTCGCCGACCAGTACACCTTGCCTAGCGATAGCCAGAGCACTAACACGTGCCCTACGAAATCACCCTGGACCCACCATTAGCCACACACTAATCCAGCCCTACATCCGTTCGGAGTCCTAGGACTACCCGGAGCCCTCCCGCGACAGTTACCCCTAGCCCTCGCCCATCCCCTACCACTACCACTAGTCCTAGGCCTAACATGAGCCCTAAACCTAACACTGCCCGTGGGCCACTGCCAACCACTAGCCCTTCACCTAACCCTACCCCGAGCACTACCCCTCGCCCTAGGCTTACGCGTAGCACTACCTCTGGTCCTACCCCTACCCGTGGCCCTACAGTTCCCCCTACTTATAGGCCCACCCCCATCCCTACCCCTAGCCACAGCTCCCACTCCTGGCCCTAGGCCTACTCTGAGGTTTACCTCGACACCCACCCCTTGCCCTATGCCTACCCCAGCGCTACGCCTACCGCTCCCACTAGCCCTAGCTCGGGCACTAGACAAACGCCCATGGCTCCTTCTAGTCCGAGGCCTAGAACTTGCCCGTCGCTGACCAGTACACTTTGCCCTTGTTAGGGTTAGAATTAGGGTTAGGGTTAGGGTTAGGGTTAGGATTAGGGTTTAGGGTTAGTGTTAGGGTTTAGGGTTGGTGTTAGGGTTAGTGTTAGGGTTAGGTTTAGGGTTGGTGTTAGGTTTAGGGTTAGGGTTAGGGTTAGGGTTAGGGTTAGGGTTGGTGTTAGGGTTAGGGTTAGGGTTAAGGTTAGGGTTAGGATTAGGGTTAGGGTTGGTGTTAGGTTTAGGGTTAGGGTTAGGGTTAGTGTTAGGGTTAGGGTTGATGTTAGGGTTAGGGTTAGGGTTAGGGTTAGGGTTAGGTTACCTTGAGCACTACCCCTCGCCCTAGGCCTACGCCTGGCACAACCTCTGGTCCTACCCCTACCCCTGGCCCTACAGCTCCCCCTACCCATAGGCCCACCCCCATCCCTACCCCTAGCCACAGCTCCCACTCCTGGTCCTAGGCCTACTCCGAGGTTTACCACGACACACACCCCTTGCCCTTTGCCTACCACAGCGCTACGCCTACCGCTCCCACTAGCCCTACCTCGGGCCCTAGACCAACGCCCAGTGCTCACTCTAGTCCGAAGCCTAGCACTTGCCCATCACCGACCAGTACACCTTGCCCTACCGATAGCCAGATCACTAACCCTTGTCCTACGAAATCACCCTGGACCCACAATTAGCCACACCCTAATCCAGCCCTACACCTGTTCTAAGTCTTAGGACTACCCGGAGCCCTCCCGTGACACCTACCCCTTGCCCTCGGCCAACCCCTACCACTACCACTAGTCCTAGGCTTAACATGAGCCCTAACCCTAACACTGCCCGTGAGCCTCTGCCAACCACTAGCCCTTCAGCTAACCCTACCCCGAGCACTACCCCTCGCCCTAGGCCTACGCCTAGCACTACCTCTGGTCCTACCCCTACCCCTGGCCCTACAGCTCCCCCTACTTCTGGGCCCAACCCCATCCCTACCCCTAGCCAAAACTCCAACTCCTGGCCCAAAGCCTACTCCGAAGTTTACCCCGACACCCACCCCTTGCCCTATGCCTACCTCAGCGCTACGCCTAACGCTCCCGCTAGCCCTAGCTCGGGCCCTAGACCAACGCCCAGTGCTCTCTCTAGTCAGAGGCCTACCACTTGCCCGAGGCCGACCAGTACACCTTGCCCTACCGTTAGCCAGAGCAGTAACCCGTGTCCTACGAAATCACCCTGGACCCACCCTTACCACACCCTAATACAGCCCTACACCTGTTCCGAGGCCTAGGACTACCTGGAGCCATTTCGTGACACATACCCCTAACCCTCGGCCAACCTCTACCACTACCACTAGTCCTAGGCTTAACATGAGCCCTAACCCTAACACTGCCCGTGGGCCTCTGCCAAACACTAGCCCTTCAACTAACCCTACCCCGAGCACTACCCCTCGCCCTAGGCCTACGCCTAGCACTACCTCTGGTCCTACCACTACCCCTGGCCCTACAGCTCCCCCTACCCATAGGCCCACCCCCAACCCTACCCCGAGCCACAGCTCCCAATCCTGGCCCTAGGCCTACTCCGAGGTTTACCTCGACACCCACCCCTTGCCCTATGCCTTCCCCAGCGCTACGCCTACCGCTCCCACTAGCCCTAGCTCGGGCCCTAGACCAACGCCCATGGCTCCCGCTAGTCCGAGGCTTAGAACTTGCCCGTCGCTGACTAGTACACATTGCCCTTGTTAGGGTTAGGGTAAGGGTTACGGTTAGGGTTAGAGTTAGGGTTAGGGTTAGGTTTGGTGTTAGGTTTAGGGTTAGGATTAGGGTTAGGGTTGGTGTTAGGGTTAGGGTTGGTGTTAGGGTTAGTGTTAGGATTAGGGTTAGGGTTGGTGTTAGGGGTAGGGTTAGGGTTAGGGTTAGGGTTAGGGTTAGGTCACCCCGAGCACTACCCCTCGCCCTAGGCGTACGCCTGGCTCTACCTCTGGTCCTACCCCTACCCCTGGTTCTACAGCTCCCCCTACCCATAGGCCCAACTCCATCCCTACCCCTAGACACAGCTCCCACTTTTGGTCCTAGGCCTACACCGAGGTTTAACTCGACACCCCCCCCTTGCCCTATGCCTAACCCAGCGCTACGCCTAACGCTCCCACTAGCCCTAGCTCAGGCCCTAGACCAACGCCCATGGCTCCCTCTAGTCCGAGGCCTAGAACTTGCCCGTCGCTGACTAGTACACATTGCCCTTATTAGGGTTAGGGTAAGGGTTACGGTTAGGGTTTAGGGTTAGGGTTAGGGTTAGGGTTGGTGTTAGGGTTAGGGTTAGGATTGGGGTTAGGGTTGGTGTTAGGGTTAGGTTTGGGGTTAGGGTTAGGGTTAGGGTTAGGTCACCCCGAGCACTACCCCTCGCCCTAGGTGTACGCCTGGAACTACCTTTGGTCCTACCCCTACCCCTGGCCCTACAGCTCCCCCTACTCATAGGCCCACCCCCATCCCTTCCCCTAGACACAGCTCCCACTCCTGGTCCTAGGCCTACTCCGAGGTTTACCCCGACACCCACCCCTTGCCCTTTGCCTACCATAGCGCTACGTCTACCGCTCCCACTAGCCCTACCTCGGGCCCTAGACCAACGCCCAGTGCTCACTCTAGTCCGAAGCCTAGCACTTGCCCGTCACCGACCAATACACCCTGCCTTGCCGAAAGCCAGATCACTAACCCTTGTCCTACGAAATCACCCTGGACCCACCATTAGCTACACCCTAATCATGCCCCACATCCGTTCGGAGTCCTAGGACTACCCGGAGCCCTCCCGTGACACCTAACCTAGCCCTGGGCTAACCCCTACCACTACCACTAGTCATAGGCCTAACATGAGCCCTAACCCTAACACTGTCCGAGGGCCTCTGCCAACCACTAGCCCTTCACCTAACCCTACCCCGAGCACTACCCCTCGCCCTAGGCTTACGCCTAGCACTAGCTCTGGTCCTACCCCTACCCCTGGTTCTACAGCTCCCCCTACTAATAGGCCCACCCCCATCCCTACCCCTAGCCACAACTTTAACCTCTGGCCCAAAGCCTACTCCGAGGTTTACCCCGACACCCACCCCTTGCCCTATGCCTACGCCAGCGCTACGCCTATCGCTCCCACTAGCCATAGCTCGGGCCCTAGACCAAAGCCCAGTGCTCATCTAGTCCGAGGCCTAGCACTTGCCCGTCGCCGACCAGTAAACCTTGCCCTTCCATTAGCCAGAGCAGTAACCCGTGTCCTACGAAATCACCCTGGACCCACCCTTACCACACCCTAATCCAGCCCTACACCTTTTCTGAGTCCTAGGACTACCCGGAGCCCTCCCATGTCACCTACCCCTAGCCCTCAACCAACCCCTACCACTACCACTAGTCCTAGGCTTAACATGAGCCCTAACCCTAACACTGCCCGTGGGCCTCTGCCAACCACTAGCCCTTCAACTAACCCTACCCCGAGCACTACCCCTCGCCCTAGGCCTACGCCTAGCACTACCTCTGGTCCTACCCCTACCCCTGGCCCTACAGCTCCCCCTACCCCTGGGCCAACCCCCATCCCTACCCCTAGCCAAAACTCCAACTCCTGGCCCAAAGCCTACTTTGAAGTTTACCCCGACAAACACCCTTTGCCCTTTGCCTACCCCAGCGCTACGCCTACCGCTCAAACTAGCCCTACCTCGGGCCCTAGACAAACGCCCAGTGCTCACTCTAGTCCGAAGCCTAGCACTTGCCCGTCGCCAACCGGTACACTTTGCCCTACCGATAGCCAGAGCACTAACCCGTGTCCTACGAAATCACCCTGGACCCATCATTAGCACACCCTAATCCAGCCCTACATCCGTTCGGAGTACTAGGACTACCTGGAGCCCTCCCGTGACAGTTACCCCTAGCCCTCGCCCATCCCCTACCACTACCACTATTCCTAGGCCTAACATGAGCCCTAAACCTAACACTGCCCGTGGGCCTCTGCCAACCACTAGCCCTTCACCTAACCCTACCCCGAACACTACCGCTCGCCCTAGGCTTACGCCTAGCACTACCTCTGGTCCTACCCCTACCCCTGGCCCTACAGCTCCTTCTACTTATAGGCCCACCCCCATCCCTACCCCTAGCCACAACTCCAAACTCTGGCCCAAAGCCTACTCCGAGGTTTACCCCGACACCCACCCCTTGCCCTATGCCTACCCCAGTGCTACGCCTACCGTTCCCACTAGCCCTAGCTCGGGCCCTAGACCAACGCCCAGTGCTCCCTCTAGTCCGAGGCCTACCACCTGCCCGACGCCGACCAATACACCTTACCCTACCGTTAGCCAGAACACCAACCCGTGTCCTACAAAATCACCCTGGACCCACCCTTACCACACCCTAATGCAGCCCTACACCCGTTTTGAGTCCTAGGACTACCCGGAGCCCTCCCGTGACACCTATCCCTAGCCCGCGGCCAACCCCTACCACTACCACTAGTCCTAGGCCTAACATGAGCCCTAAGACTAAAACTGCCCGTGGGCATCAGCCAACCACAAGCCCTTCACCTAACCCTACCCAGAGCACTACCCATCGCCCTAGGCTAACACCTAGCACTACCCCTGGTCCTACCGCTTCCCCTGGCCCTACAGCTCCCCCTACTTATAGGCCCACCCCCATCCCTACCCCTAGCCACAGCTCCAACTCCTGGCACTAGGCCTACTCCGAGGTTTACCCCGACACACACCCCTTGCTTTATGCCTACCCCAGCGCTATGCCTACCGCTCCCACTAGCCCAGGCTCGGGCCCTAGACCAACGCCCATGGCTCCCTCTAGTCCGAGGCCTAGACTTGCCCGTCGCTGACCAGTACACCTTGCCCTTGTTAGGGTTAGGGTTAGGGTTAGGGTTAGGGTTGGTGTTAGGTTTAGGGTTAGGGTTAGGGTTAGGGTTAGGGTTAGATTTGTGTTAGGCTAGGGTTAGGGTTAGGGTTAGGGTTAGGGTTGGTGTTAGGTTTTGGGTTAGGGTTAGGGTTAGGGTTAGGGTTAGGTTTAGGGTTTAGGGTTAGGGTTAGGGTTAGGGTTTGTGTTAGGGTTAGGGTTTGGGTTAGGGTTAGGGTTGGTGTTAGGTTTAGGGTAAGGGTTAGGGTTAGGGTTAGGGTTGGTGTTAGGGTTAGGGTTAGTGTTAGGATTAGGGGTAGGTTTACGGTTAGGTTACCCCGAGCACTACCCCTCGCCCTAGGCCTACGCCTAGCACTACCTCTGGTCCTACCCCTACCCCTGGCCCTACAGCTCACCCTACCCATAGGCCCACCCCCATCCCTACCCCTAGCCACAACTCCAACTCCTGGCCCAAAGCCTACTCCGAGGTTTACCCCGACACCCACCCTTTGCCCTATGCCTACCCCAGTGCTACGCCTACCGCTCCCACTAGCCCTAGCTCGGGCCCTAGACCAACGCCCAGTGCTCCCTCTAGTCCGAGGCCTACCACTTTCCCGACGCCGAACAGTACACCTTGACCTACCTTTAGCCATAGCACTAACCCGTGTCCTACGAAATCACCCTTGACCCACACTTACCACACCCTAATACAGCCCTACACCTGTTCCGAGTCCTAGGACTACCCGGAGCCATTTCGTGACACGTACCTCTAGTCCTCGGCCAACCCCTACCACTACCACTAGTCCTAGGCTTAACATGAGCCCTAAAACTAACACTGCCCGTGGGCCTCTGCCAAACACTAGCCCTTCAACTAACCCTACCCCGAGCACTACCCCTCGCCCTAGGCCTACGCCTAGAACTACCTCTAGTCCTACCCCTTCCCCTGGCCCTACAGCTCCCCCTACTTATAGGCCCACCCCCATCCCTACCCCTAGCCACAACGCCAACCTCTGGCCCAAAGCCTACTCCGAGGTTTACCCCGACACCCACCCCTTACCCTATGCCTACCCCAGTGCTACGCCTATCGCTCCCACTAGCCCTAGCTCGGGCCCTAGTCCAAAGCCCAGTGCTCACTCTAGTCCGAAGCCTAGCACTTGCCCGTCTCCGACCAGTACACCTTGCCTACCAATAGCCAGAACACTAACCCGTGTCCTACGAAATCACCCTGGACCCACCCTTACCACACCCTAATGCAACCCTACACCCGTTCCGAGTCCTAGAACTACTCGGAGCCCTCCCGTGACACCTACCCCTAGCCCTCGGCCAACCCCTACCACTACCACTAGTCCTAGGCTTAACATGAGCCCTAACACTAACACTGCCCGTGGGCCTCTGCCAACCACTAGCCCTTCAACTAACCCTACCCCGAGCACTACCCCTCGCCCTAGGCCTACGCCTAGCACTACCTTCGGTCCTACCATTACCCCTGGCCCTACAGCTCCCCCTACCCATAGGCCCACCCCCACCCCTACCCCTAGCCACAGCTCCCACTTCTGGCCCTAGGCCTACACCGAGGTTTACCTCGACACCCACCCTTTGCCCTATGCCTACCTTAGCGCTACGCCTACCGTTTCCACTAGCCCTAGCTCGGGCCCTAGACCAACGCCCATGGCTCCCTCTCGTCCGAGGCCTAGAACTTGCCCGTCGCTGACCAGTACACCTTGCCCTTGTTAAAGTTAGGGTTAGGGTTAGGGTTAGGGTTTAGGGTTAGGGTTAGGGTTGGTGTTAGGGTTAGGGTTAGGGTTAGGGTTAGGGTTGGTGTTAGGTATAGGGTTAGGGTTAGGGTTAGGGTTGGTGTTAGAGTTAGGGTTAGGGTTAGGGTTGGTGTTAGGTATAGGGTTATGTTTAGGGTTAGGGTTAGGGTTAGGGTTAGGTTTAGGGTTGGTGTTAGGGTTAGGGTTAGGGTTAGGGTTTTAGTGTTAGGGTTAGGATTAGGGTTAGGTTACCCCGAGCACTATTCCTCGCCCTAGGCCTTCGCCTAGCACTACCTCTAGTCCTACCCCTACCCCTGTCCCTACAGCTCCCCCTGCCCATAGGCACACCCTCATCCCTACCCCTAGCCACAGCTCCCACTCCTGGTCCTAGGCCTACTCCGAGGTTTACCCCGACACCCACCCCTTGCCCTATGCCTACCCCTTTGGTACGCCTACCGCTCCCACTAGCCCTAGCTCGGGCCCTAGACCAACGCCCAGTGCTCCCTCTAGTCCGAGGCCTACCACCTGCCCGACGCCGACCAGTACAACTTGCCCTACCGTTAGCCAGAACACTAACCCGTGTCTTACGAAATCACCCTGGACCCACTCTTACCACACCCTAATGCAGCCCTACACCCGTTTTGAGTCCTAGGACTATCCGAAGCCCTCCCGTGACACCTATCCCTAGCCCTCGGCCAACCCCTACCACTACCACTAGTCCTAGGCCTAACATGAGCCCTAAGACTAACACTGCCCGTGGGCATCAGCCAACCACAAGCCCTTCACCTAACCCTACCCAGAGCACTACCCCTCGCCCTAGGCTAACACCTAGCACTACCTCTGGTCCTACCGCTTCCCCTGGCCCTACAGCTCCCCCTATTTATAGGCCCACCCCCATCCCTACCCCTAGCCACAACTCCAACTCCTGGCACTAGGCCTACTCCGAGGTTTACCCCGACACACACCTCTTGCCCTATGCCTAGCCCAGCGCTATGCCTACCGCTCGCACTAGCCGAGGCTCGGGCCCTAGACCAACGCCCATGGCTCCCTCTAGTCCTAGGCCTAGACTTGCCCGTCGCTGACCAGTACACCTTGCCCTTGTTAGGGTTAGGGTTAGGGTTAGGGTTAGGGTTGGTGTTAGGTTTAGGGTTAGGGTTAGGGTTAGGGTTAGGGTTAGGGTTGGTGTTAGGGTTAGGGTTAGGGTTAAGGTTAGGGTTAGGATTAGGGTTAGGGTTGGTGTTAGGTTTAGGGTTAGGGTTAGGGTTAGTGTTAGGGTTAGGGTTGATGTTAGGGTTAGGGTTAGGGTTAGGGTTAGGTTACCTTGAGCACTACCCCTCGCCCTAGGCCTGCGCCTGGCACAACCTCTGGTCCTATTCCTACCCCTGGCCCTACAGCTCCCCCTACCCATAGGCCCACCCCCTTCCCTACCCCTAGCCACAGCTCCCACTCCTGGTCCTAGGCCTACTCCGAGGTTTACCCCGACACACACCCCTTGCCCTTTGCCTACCACAGCGCTACGCCTACCGCTCCCACTAGCCCTACCTCGGGCCCTAGACCAACGCCCAGTGCTCACTCTAGTCCGAAGCCTAGCACTTGCCCGTCACCGACCAATACACCCTGCCTTGCCGAAAGCCAGATCACTAACCCTTGTCCTACGAAATCACCCTGGACCCACCATTAGCCACACCCTAATCATGCCCCACATCCGTTCGGAGTCCTAGGACTACCCGGAGCCCTCCCGTGACACCTAACCTAGCCCTGGGCTATCCCCTACCACTACCACTAGTCCTAGGCATAACATGAGCCCTAACCCTAACACTGTCCGAGGGCCTCTGCCAACCACTAGCCCTTCACCTAACCCTACCCCGAGCACTACCACTCGCCCTAGGCTTACGCCTAGCACTACCTCTGGTCCTACCCCTACCCCTGGCCTTACAGCTCCCCCTACTAATAGGCCCACCCCCATCCCTACCCCTAGCCACAACTTTAACCTCTGGCCCAAAGCCTACTCCGAGGTTTACCCCGACACCCACCCCTTGCCCTATGCCTACGCCAGCGCTACGCCTATCGCTCCCACTAGCCCTAGCTCGGGCCCTAGACCAAAGCCCAGTGCTCATCTAGTCCGAGGCCTAGCACTTGCCCGTCGCCGACCAGTAAACCTTGCCCTACCGTTAGCCAGAGCAGTAACCCGTATCCTACGAAATCACCCTGGACCCACCCTTACCACACCCTAATCCAGCCCTACACCTTTTCTGAGTCCTAGGACTACCCGGAGCCCTCCCGTGTCACCTACCCCTAGCCCTCGGCCAACCCCTACCACTACCACTAGACCTAGGCTTAACATGAGCTCTAACCCTAACACTGCCCGTGGGCCTCTGCCAACCACTAGCTTTTCAACTAACCCTACCCCGAGCACTACCCCTCGCCCTAGGCCTACGCCTAGCACTACCTCTGGTCCTATTCCTACCCCTGGCCCTACAGCTCCCCCTACTCCTGGGCCAACCCCCATCCCTACCCCTAGCCAAAACTCCAACTCCTGACCCAAAGCCTACTCCGAAGTTTACCCCGACACCCACCCTTTGCCCTATACCTATACCAGCGCTATGCCTACCGCTCCCACTAGCCCTAGCTCGGGCCCTAGACCAACGCCCAGTGCTCTCTCTAGTCAGAGGCCTACCACTTGCCCGAGGCCGACCAGTACACCTTGCCCTACCGTTAGCCAGAGCAGTAACCCGTGTCCTACGAAATCACCCTGGACCCACCCTTACCACACCCTAATACAGCCCTACACCTGTTCCGAGTCCTAGGACTACCCGGAGCCATTTCGTGACACCTACCCCTAGTCCTCGGCCAACCACTACCACTACCACTAGTCCTAGGCTTAACATGAGCCCTAACCCTAACACTGCCCGTGGGCCTCTGCCAAACACTAGCCCTTCAACTAACCCTACCCCGAGCACTACCCCTCGCCCTAGGCCTACGCCTAGCACTACCTCTGGTCCTACCACTACCCCTGGCCCTACAGCTCCCCCTACCCATAGGCCCACCCCCAACCCTACCACTAGCCACAGCTCCCACTCCTGGCCCTAGGCCTACTCCGAGGTTTACCTCGACACCCACCCCTTGCCCTATGCCTACCCCAGCGCTACGCCTACCGCTGTAACTAGCCCTAGCTCGGGCCCTAGACCAACGCCCATGGCTCCCTCTAGTCTGAGGCCTAGAAGTTGCCCGTCGCTGACCAGTACACCTTGCCCTTGTTAGGGTTAGGGTTAGGGTTAGTGTTAGGGTTAGGGTTAGGGTTAGGATTAGGGTTTAGGGTTAGGTTTAGGGTTAGGGTTGGTGTTAGGGTTAGGGTTAGGGTTAGGGTTAGGGTTGGTGTTAGGTTTAGGGTTAGGGTTAGGGTTAGGGTTAGGGTTAGTGTTGGTGTTAGGGTTAGGGTTAGGGTTATGGTTAGGCTTAGGATTAGGGTTAGGGTTGGTGTTAGGGTTAGGGTTAGGGTTAGGGTTAGGGTTAGGGTTAGGGTTGGTGTTAGGGTTAAGGTTAGGGTTAGGGTTGGTGTTAGGTATAGGGTTAGGGTAGGGTTAAGGTTAGGGTTAGGGTTGGTGTTAGGGTTAGGGTTAGGGTTAGGGTTAGTGTTAGGGTTAGGGTTAGAATTAGGGTTAGGATTAGGGTTAGGGTTGGTGTTAGGGTTAGGGTTAAGGTTAGGGTTAGGGTTGGTGTTAGGCATAGGGTTGGGGTTAGGGTTAGGGTTTGGGTTAGGGTTGGTGTTAGGGTTAGGGTTAGGGTTAGGGTTAGGGTTGGTGTTAGGGTTAGGTTAGGGTTAGGATTAGGGTTAGGGTTAGGGTTAGGTTTAAGGTTGGTGTTAGGGTTAGGGTTAGGGTTAGTGTTAGTGTTAGTGTTAGGGTTAGGGTTAGGTTTAGGTTACCCCGAGCACTACCCCTCGCCCTAGGCCTTCGCCTAGCACTACCTCTGGTCCTACCCCTACCCCTGTCCCTACAGCTCCCCCTAACCATAGGCCCACCCCCATCCCTACCCCTAGCCACAGCTCCCACTCCTGGTCCTAGGCCTACTCCGAGGTTTACCCCAACACCCACCCCTTGCCCTTTGCCTACCCCAGCGCTACGCCTACCGCTCCCACTAGCCCTACCTCGGGCCCTAGACAAACGCCCAGTGCTCACTCTAGTCCGAAGCCTAGCACTTGCCCGTCGCCAACCGGTACACCTTGCCTTACCGATAGCCAGAGCACTAACCCTTGTCCTACGAAATCACCCTGGACCCATCATTAGCACACCCTAATCCAGCCCTACATCCGTTCGGAGTCCTAGGACCACCCGGAGCCCTCCCGTGACAGTTACCCCTAGCCCTCGCCCATCCCCTACCACTACCACTATTCCTAGGCCTAACATGAGCCCTAAACCTAACACTGCCCGTGGGCCTCTGCCAACCACTAGCCCTTCACCTAACCCTACCCCGAGCACTACCGCTCGCCCTAGGCTTACGCCTAGCACTACCTTTGGTCCTACCTCTACCCCTGGCCCTACAGCTCCCCCTACTTATAGGTCCACCCCCATCCCTACCCCTAGCCACAACTCCAACCTCTGGCCCAAAGCCTACTCCGAGGTTTAACCCGACACCCACCCCTTGCCCTATGCCTACCCCAGTGCTACGCCTACCGCTCCCACTAGCCCTAGCTCGGGCCCTAGACCAACGCCCAGTGCTCTCTCTAGTCCGAGGCCTACCACCTGCCCGACGCCGACCAGTACACCTTACCCTACCGTTAGCCAGAACACTAACCCGTGTCCTACGAAATCACCCTGGACCCACACTTACCACACCCTAATGCAGCCCTATACCCGTTTTGAGTCCTAGGACTACCCGGAGCCCTCCCGTGACACCTATCCCTAGCCCTCGGCCAACCCCTACCACTACCACTAGTCCTAGACTAACATGAGCCCTAAGACTAACACTGCCCGTGGGCATCAGCCAACCACAAGCCCTTCACCTAACCCTACCTAGAGCACTACCCCTCGCCCTAGACTAAGACCTAGCACTACCTCTGGTCCTACCGCTTCCCCTGGCCCTACAGCTCCCCCTACTTATAGGCCCACCCCCATCCCTACCCCTAGCCACAGCTCCAACTCCTGGCACTAGGCCTGCTCTGAGGTTTACCCCGACACACACCCCTTGCTTTATGCCTACCCCAGCGCTATGCCTACCGCTCCCACTAGCCCAGGCTCGGGCCCTAGACCAACGCCCATGGCTCCCTCTAGTCCGAGGCCTAGACTTGCCCATCGCTGACCAGTACACCTTGCCCTTGTTAGGGTTAGGGTTAGGGTTAGGGTTAGGGTTGGTGTTAGGTTTAGGGTTAGGGTTAGGGTTAGGGTTAGGGTTAGATTTGTGTTAGGGTTAGGGTTAGGGTTAGGGTTAGGGTTAGGGTTAGGGTTAGGGTTGGTGTTAGGTTTAGGGTTAGGGTTAGGGTTAGGGTTAGGGTTAGGGTTTAGGGTTAGGGTTAGGGTTAGGGTTGGTGTTAGGGTTAGGGTTTGGGTTAGGGTTAGGGTTGGTGTTAGGTTTAGGGTTAGGGTTAGGGTTAGGGTTAGGGTTGGTGTTAGGGTTAGGGTTAGTGTTAGGATTAGGGGTAGGTTTACGGTTAGGTTACCCCGAGCACTACCCCTCGTCCTAGGCCTACGCCTAGCACTACCTTTGGTCCTACAGCTACCCCTGGCCCTACAGCTCCCCCTACCCATAGGCCCACCGCCATCTCTATCCCTAGCCACAGCTCCCACTCCTGGTCCTAGGCCTACTCCGTGGTTTACCCCGACACCCACCCCTTGCCCTTTGCCTACCCCAGCGCTATGCCTACCGCTCCCACTAGCCCTACCTCGGGCCCTAGACCAACGCCCAGTGCTCACTCTAGTCCGAAGCCTAGTACTTGCCCGTCGCCGACCAGTACACCTTGCCTACCGATAGCCAGAGCACTAACCAGTGTCCTACGAAATCACCCTGGACGCACCATTAGCCACACCCTAATCATGACCCACATCCGTTCGGAGTCCTAGGACTACCCGGAGCCCTCCCGTGACACCTACCCCTAGCCCTAGGCCATCCTTTACTACTACCACTAGTCCTAGGCCTAACATGAGCCCTAACCGTAACACTGCCCGTCGGCCTCTGCCAACCACTAGCCCTTCACCTAACTCTACCCCGAGCACTACCCCTCGCCCTAGGCCTACGCCTAGCACTACCTCTGGTCCTACCCCTACCCCTGGCCCTACAGCTTCCCCTACCCATAGGCCCACTCCCATCCCTACCCCTAGCCGCAACACCAACTCCTGGCCCAAAGCCTACTCCGAGGTTTACCCCGACACCCACCCTTTGCCCTATGCCTACCCCAGTGCTACGCCTACCGCTCCCACTAGCCCTAGCTCGGGCCCTAGTCCAACGCCCAGTGCTCACTCTCGTCCGAAGCCTAGCACTTGCCCGTCTCCGACCAGTACACCTTGCCTACCAATAGCCAGAACACTAACCCGTGTCCTACGAAATCACCCTGGACCCACTCTTACCACACCCTAATCCAGCCCTACACCCGTTCCGAGTCCTAGGACTACTCGGAGCCCTCCCGTGACACCTACCCCTAGCCCTCGGCCAACCCCTACCACTACCACTAGTCCTAGGCTTAACATGAGCCCTAACCCTAACACTGCCCGTGGGCCTCTGCCAACCACTAGCCCTTCAACTAACCCTACCCCGAGCACTACCCCTCGCCCTAGGCCTACGCCTAGCACTACCTCTGGTCCTACCACTACCCCTGGCCCTACAGCTCCCCCTACCCATAGGCCACCCCCACCCCTACCCCTAGCCACAGCTCTCACTTCTGGCCCTAGGCCTACACCGAGGTTTACCTCGACACCCACCCCTTGCCCTATGCCTACCCCAGCACTACGCCTACCGCTCCCACTAGCCCTAGCTCGGGCCCTAGTCCAACGCCCAGTGCTCACTCTCGTCCGAAGCCTAGCACTTGCCCGTCTCCGACCAGTACACCTTGCCTACCAATAGCCAGAACACTAACCCGTGTCCTACGAAATCACCCTGGACCCACTCTTACCACACCCTAATCCAGCCCTACACCCGTTCCGAGTCCTAGGACTACTCGGAGCCCTCCCGTGACACCTACCCCTAGCCCTCGGCCAACCCCTACCACTACCACTAGTCCTAGGCTTAACATGAGCCCTAACCCTAACACTGCCCGTGGGCCTCTGCCAACCACTAGCCCTTCAACTAACCCTACCCCGAGCACTACCCCTCGCCCTAGGCCTACGCCTAGCACTACCTCTGGTCCTACCACTACCCCTGGCCCTACAGCTCCCCCTACCCATAGGCCACCCCCACCCCTACCCCTAGCCACAGCTCTCACTTCTGGCCCTAGGCCTACACCGAGGTTTACCTCGACACCCACCCCTTGCCCTATGCCTACCCCAGCACTGCGCCTACCGTTTCCACTAGCCCTAGCTCGGGCCCTAGACCAACGCCCATGGCTCCCTCTCGTCTGAGTCCTAGAACTTGCCCGTCGCTGACCAGTACACCTTGCCCTTGTTAAAGTTAGGGTTAGGGTTAGGGTGAGGGTTTAGGTTTAGTGTTAGGGTTGGTGTTAGGGTTAGGGTTAGGGTTAGGGTTAAGGTTGGTGTTAGGTATAGGGTTAGGGTTAGGGTTAGGGTTGGTGTTATGGTTAGGGTTAGGGTTAGGGTTGGTGTTAGGTATAGGGTTATGGTTAGGGTTAGGGTTAGGGTTAGGGTTAGGTTTAGGGTTGGTGTTAGGGTTAGGGTTAGGGTTAGGGTTAGTGTTAGTGTTAGGTTTAGGGTTAGTGTTAGGTTACCCCGAGCACTACCCCTCGCCCTAGGCCTACGCCTAGCACTACCTCTGGTCCTACCCCTACACCTGTCCCTACAGCTCCCCCTGCCCATAGGCCCACTCCCATCCCTACCCCTAGCCACAGCTCCCACTCCTGTCCCTAGGCCTACTCCGAGAATTACCCCGACACCCACCCCTTGCCATTTGCCTACCCCAGCGCTACGCCTACCGCTCCCACTAGCCCTACCTCGGGCCCTAGACCAACGCCCAGTGCTCACTCTAGTCCGAAGCCTAGCACTTGCCCGTCGCCAACCGGTACACCTTACCCTACCGTTAGCCAGAACACTAACCCGTGTCCTACGAAATCACCCTGGACCCACCCTTACCACACCCTAATGCAGCCCTACACCCGTTTTGAGTCCTAGGACTACCCGGAGCCCTCCCGTGACACCTATCCCTAGCCCTCAACCAACCCCTACCACTACCACTAGTCCTAGGCCTAACATGAGCCCTAAGACTAACACTGCCCGTGGGCATCAGCCAACCACAAGCCCTTCACCTAATCCTACCCAGAGCACTACCCCTCGCCCTAGGCTAACACCTAGCACTACCTCTGGTCCTACCTCTTCCCCTGGCCCTACAGCTCCCCCTACTTATAGGCCCACCCCCATCCCTACCCCTAGCCACAGCTCCAACTCCTGGCACTAGGCCTACTCCGAGGTTTACCCCGACACACACCCCTTGCTTTATGCCTACACCAGCGCTATGCCTACCGCTCCCACTAGCCCAGGCTCGGGCCCTAGACCAACGCCCATGGCTCCCTCTAGTCCGAGGCCTAGACTTGCCCGTCGCTGACCAGTACACCTTGCCCTTGTTAGGGTTAGGGTTAGGGTTAGGGTTGGTGTTAGGTTTAGGGTTAGGGTTAGGGTTAGGGTTAGGGTTAGATTTGTGTTAGGGTTAGGGTTAGGGTTAGGGTTAGGGTTGGTGTTAGGTTTAGGGTTCGGGTTAGGGTTAGGGTTAGGGTTAGGGTTAGGTTTAGGGTTTAGGGTTAGGGTTAGGGTTGGTGTTAGGGTTAGGGTTAGTGTTAGGATTAGGGGTAGGTTTACGGTTAGGTTACCCCGAGCACTACCCCTCGCCCTAGGCCTACGCCTAGCACTACATCTGGTCCTACCCCTACCCCTGGCCCTACAGCTCCCCCTACCCATAGGCCCACCCCCATCCCTACCCCTAGCCGCAACTCCAACTCCTGGCCCAAAGCCTACTCCGAGGTTTACCCCGACACCCACCCTTTGCCCAATGCCTACCCCAGTGCTACGCGTACCGTTCCCACTAGCCCTAGCTCGGGCCCTAGACCAACGCCCAGTGCTCCCTCTAGTCCGAGGCCTACCACTTTCCCGACGCCGACCAGTACACCTTGCCCTACCTTTAGCCATAGCACTAACCCGTGTCCTACGAAATCACCCTGGACCCACCCTTACCACACCCTAATACAGCCCTACACCTGTTCCGAGTTTTAGGACTACCCGGAGCCATTTCGTGACACCTACCTCTAGTCTTCGGCCAACCACTACCACTACCACTAGTCCTAGGCTTAACATGAGCCCTAACCCTAACAATGCCCGTGGGCCTCTGCCAAACACTAGCCCTTCAACTAACCCTACCCCGAGCACTACCCCTCGCCCTAGGCCTACGCCTAGCACTAACTCTGGTCCTACACCTTCCCCTGGTTCTACAGCTCCCCTACTTATAGGCCCACCCCATCCCTATCCCTAGCCACAACTCCAACCTCTGGCCCAAAGCCTACTCCGAGGTTTACCCCGACACCCACCCCTTGCCCTATGCCTACCCCAGTGCTACGGCTACCGCTCCCACTAGCCCTAGCTCGGGCCCTAGTCCAACGCACAGTGCTCACTCTAGTCCGAAGCCTAGCACTTGCCCGTCTCCGACCAGTACACTTTGCCTACCAATAGCCAGAACACTAACCCGTGTCCTACGAAATCACCCTGGACCCACCCGTACCACACCCTAATCCAGCCCTACACCCGTTCCGAGTCCTAGGACTACTCGGAGCTCTCCCGTGACACCTACCCCTAGCCCTCGGCCAACCCCTACCACTACCACTAGTCCTAGGCTTAACATGAGCCCTAACCCTAACACTGCCCGTGGGCCTCTGCCAACCACTAGCCCTTCAACTAACCCTACCCCGAACACTACCCCTCGCCCTAGGCCTACGCCTAGCACTACCTCTGGTCCTACCACTACACCTGGCCCTACAGCTCCCCCTATCCATAGGCCCACCCCCACCCCTACCCCTAGCCACAGCTCCCACTTCTGGCCCTAGGCCTACACCGAGGTTTACCTCGACACCCACCCTTTGCCCTATGCCTACCTTAGCGCTACGCCTACCGTTTCCACTAGCCCTAGCTCGGGCCCTAGACCAACGCCCATGGCTCCCTCTCGTCCGAGGCCTAGAACTTGCCCGTCGCTGACCAGTACACCTTGCCCTTGTTAAAGTTAGGATTAGGGTTAGGGTTAGGGTTTAGGGTTAGGGTTAGGGTTGGTGTTAGGGTTAGGGTTAGGGTTAGGGTTAGGGTTGGTGTTAGGTATAGGGTTAGGGTTAGGGTTAGGGTTGCTGTTAGGGTTAGGGTTAGGGTTAGGGTTGGTGTTAGGTATAGGGTTATGGTTAGGGTGTGGGTTAGGGTTAGGGTTAGGGTTAGGTTTAGGGTTGGTGTTAGGGTTAGGGTTAGGGTTAGGGTTAGGGTTTTAGTGTTAGGGTTAGGATTAGGGTTAGGTTACCCCGAGCACTACCCCTCGCCCAAGGGTTTCGCCTAGCACTACCTCTGGTCCTACCCCTACCCCTGTCCCTACAGCTCCCCCTGCCCATAGGCACACCCCCATCCCTACCCCTAGCCACAGCTCCCACTCCTGGTCCTAGGCCTACTCCGAGGTTTACCCCGACACCCACCCCTTGCCCTTTGCCTACCCCAGCGCTACGCCTACCGCTCCCACTAGCACTACCTCGGGCCCTAGACCAACGCCCAGTGCTCACTCTAGTCCGAAGCCTAGCACTTGCCCGTCGCCAACCGGTACACCTTGCCCTACCGATAGCCAGAGCACTAACCCGTGTCCTACGAAATCACCCTGGACCCATCATTAACCACACCCTAATCCAGCCCTACATCCGTTCGGAGTCCTAGGACTACCCGGAGCCCTCCCGTGACAGTTACCCCTAGCCCTCGCCCATCCCCTACCACTACCACTAGTCCTAGGCCTAACATGTGCCCTAAACCTAACACTGCCCGTGGGCCTCTGCCAACCACTAGCCCTTCACCTAACCCTACCCCGAGCACTACCCCTCGCCCTAGGCTTACGCCTAGCACTACCTCTCGTCCTACCCCTACCCCTGGCCCTACAGCTCCCCCTACTTATAGACCCACCCCCATCCCTACCCCTAGCCACAACTCCAACCTCTGGCCCAAAGCCTACTCCGAGGTTTACCCCGACACCCACCCCTTGCCTTATGCCTACCCCAGTGCTACGCCTACCGCTCCCACTGGCCCTAGCTCGGGCCCTAGACCAACGCCCAGTGCTCCCTCTAGTCCGAGGCCTACCACCTGCCCGACGCCGACCAGTACAACTTGCCCTACCGTTAGCCAGAACACTAACCCGTGTCCTACGAAATCACCCTGGACCCACTCTTACCACACCCTAATGCAGCCCTACACCCGTTTTGAGTCCTAGGACTACCCGAAGTCCTCCCGTGACACCTATCCCTAGCCCTCGGCCAACCCCTACCACTACCACTAGTCCTAGGCCTAACATGAGCCCTAAGACTAACACTGCCCGTGGGCATCAGCCAACCACAAGCCCTTCACCTAACCCTACCCAGAGCACTACCCCTCGCCCTAGGCTAACACCTAGCACTACCTCTGGTCCTACCGCTTCCCCTGGCCCTACAGCTCCCCCTACTTATAGGCCCACCCCCATCCCTACCCCTAGCCACAACTCCAACTCCTGGCACTAGGCCTACTCCGAGGTTTACCCCGACACACACCCCTTGCCCTATGCCTAGCCCAGCGCTATGCCTACCGCTCCCACTAGCCCAGGCTCGGGCCCTAGACCAACGCCATGGCTCCCTCTAGTCCTAGGGCTAGACTTGCCCGTCGCTGACCAGTACACCTTGCCCTTGTTAGGGTTAGGGTTAGGGTTAGGGTTAGGGTTGGTGTTAGGTTTAGGGTTAGGGTTAGGGTTAGGGTTAGGGTTAGGGTTGGTGTTAGGGTTAGGGTTAGGGTTAAGGTTAGGGTTAG